>NC_056745.1:209245787-209248287 GCF_019279795.1 Protopterus annectens
TTGAAGTCCGCATAATGTTATTTATACTACAAAAGAGTGGATAAACATAAACTTAACTAATAAATTAATACATATAGGATGATATGGCAAAGACGTGTCTGGCAGTCCAGTGCAGACGACATGGCAAAGATATGTATGTCAGTCTAGTGCAGGCAACATGGTAAAGATGTATATTGCAGTCTAGTGCAGATGACATAGTGAAGACGTGTATGGCAGTGTACTCTAGATGACACAGCAAAGGCATGTATGGCGGTGTACTCTAAATGACATGGCAAAGGCATGTATGGCAGTCTAGTGCAGATGACACAGCAAAGGGGTGTATGGCAGTCTAGTGCAGATGACACGGCAAAGGCGTGTATGGCAGTCTAGTGCAGGTGACACGGCAAAGGCATGTGTGGCAGTGTAGTGCAGATGACACGGCAAAGGCGTGTGTGGCAGTGTAGGGCAGATGACATGGCAAAGGCATGTGTGGCAGTCTAGGCAGATGACACGGCAAAGGTGTGTATGGCAGTCTAGTGCAGAAGATTAAGACTATGAACTATTAACTACTTCATCCTGAATTAATGAGTTTGATTTCTGTCTGTCTACATTTGCCTACTTCTGCTCTGCTATTCTGAACAAGTTGCTTAGCTCGTTCTCTTGGGTTGCACTTAAAATATGCCTCAGCTCATTTGTACAACCTGTTTAACAAAATATCTAAATGAAAAAATAAACATGGGTCTATATTACATTGACGAACGCTTAAATGTTCGAATCTCTGAAGGTCGACCTTTAGAGATTGAACATTTAAGTGTTCGAAAATGTAATAAAAGAAAGAAGAAAAAAAGGTAAACTGAAAGGGTTTTAGCAGGTGGGCAAGCCCCCCTGCACCCCCCAATACTCTAAATATACCAACTCCAAGATCGCACTTCAGTGCACGGCAGAGCGGAAATGGGAAATTTCCCATTCCCTACACTGTAGCGCGATCTTAGAGTTGGTATATTTAAGTAGCGTGGGGGGTGCAGGAGGGCTTGTCCCCCTGCTTACACCCTTTAGTTTTTTTTGTTTTAGTTTTATTTTTTTTTCATTTTTAAAGATATTCGAACATTTAACTGTTCGATCTCTAAAGGTCAACCTTTATAGAGATTCGAACATTTAAGCATTCGTTTATCTGATATAGACCCAATAAACACCTTGCTGCATATTATGAACTGCATCTGTATTTGAACAAAAATGTCAGTAAAGGAATCCTTATGTTGGATTGTTAAGTTAGCTGCTCAACTAGTAATATGTTCTCTCAATTTTTATAGTGTTGTTGTCACAATTATTTATGTAATGTATTCATTTATATGCACTGGTTAAATTGGGAGGTCTGGCTGGGTACGAATCCCCTTTGCAGTGGATGTCTGGGGAGAAAAGTACCTAAATTTACACTTATAAAAAAAACTTCAACATAACAAAAACTAAGTCAAAGTCGTGTTCTTGACAGATAAAGTCAGTTAATGTAAAACATCAAGATATAGATATTTACAGTTAAAACTCTAAACAATGAGTATAATGGCTAAGTTAATTAATTGCAAAGAATCAAAATGAGTTGCTTCCAATGAAAATTATAGTAGTTATGTACATAGATTAATCAGGAGTTTCAGTAGTGGATAAATGAAGTATTGTATAATTAGATGTACTTTATATTAAAGGTGTGAGCAGAGTGTAACAGAAGGAGGAAGGATTACGGTGATAAGAGACCAAAGTACAGGGAAGAGTTAGAGAAACTGTGGAAGTAGGCTTAATGTTGAGAAAGCAGTATTTATTTGGGTTAGGTTTAAGTCGGGCATACAATGAGTGAGGCAGAACTTGTAGGTGAGGAAGAGGTGTAGTCTGTGGTAGAAGAACTCCCTCCTCAAAGAATGTAGATGGGTTGACATTCCTCTGTAAAGTGACTTCATTTCAAAAGCTGACACACACTGTCCTCAGTTAATTCCGTCAACTGAAAAGATGCGTTATGCATTACTAACTTGTCCAGAAGGATGCAAAAGAGTTCTAGTATAGCTCATATCAACAAACCTTTCCTAACAAGACTGAATCTTAAAAACAGTGCCTCTTTCAAATGAATGCTACAGCATCTATCTCCCTTAAAGTTACAGGGCAGCTGGTTTTGTGAACATATAGCAGCCGACATATTGAAGCCTGGCTACTAGAAGACCACATATATCGAAAACTCTGGTGATCACACCACACAGCACTAGAAATTATTATACACACAAACTACCTCTGTGTGACCATATATGTCGCTTGAAATGTTAAAAGTAAAAATACATGTAAATAAGCATCTTTGTTGGGCAGGCAACTTACATGAACTAACTCTGAGTTCAAATATGAAGAAAGGGAAACGGATGGTACAGCATGCGACAAACTGTTTCCCCTTCCCCTTCGTCGTAACTGTAGAATCTCCAAATCTACAATACAGCCTGCAGTAGCATTGCTTCTGGACATGGATTTCCAACTGCCAGCAGTACTTGAT
>NC_056745.1:209253287-209408287 GCF_019279795.1 Protopterus annectens
TTGCAAAAAGAAAACAATTTCATTTTGTGATCTTTACACTAAAACCCCTCCCTAATACTAAATCAGGATTTGTCTAAATAGTGCTAGTGTTACAGAAAGGATTTAAATTAAAGTGTAAGTTTATGGTTAAGTAATGCATGCTAACCCTGACCGTACACCTTACCTTTAACGAAAAAAAAGTTTCTCTAACAGTACCATGACATAAGAGAGAGGCTCAGACACACCAGCAACTCAAAACAACACATCTATCCCCTTACTTAAACTTAACCCACATTCTCTCTCTCTCCTCTCACACCTACCCACACATACACACTCTAAAGCTATGCTCTTACTTAATCCTAACCCACATACTTGTACATACCTACACACACACACACACACACACACACACACACACACACACACACACACACACACACACACACTCTCTCTCTCTCTCTCTCCCTAAAGATATGCTCTTACTTAATCCTAACCCTAACCCACATACTCCTGTACATACCCACACATGCACACACTGAAGCTATTCTCTTACCATAACCCTCGCTCTAACCCTAACCCCAACCCCGAAACACACACACACTGACACTTCTATCCCTACAGAAACCCCACACACATTTTTTGGTCAAACAGACATTTGATAATTCATGCTTCCCCTTCTATTTATCAAACAAAAGTATGTTTGATACATTGTAGGATAACCAATATATAATTTTGTGTGAGTGGAAAGAAACTGGAGCTTCTAAAGGGGGAAAATAAAAATAAATGTAGGCATTTTAAAACGTGCATGCACCACACAGACAGTGACTGGGGGTAAAGACTAAACTCCAATTAGTAACGGAATAAAAAAATTACATTTTTCTTTTGGACTTGAGGGCAGGATTTATCTCCAGTTTTTTGTCGCCATTGTAGATGTTCCATGTTGAAAGAATGTGTGACCTGCTGTATCATTTTTATATGGATATGAGCTACTCTGGAGTAAACATTTGTGATATATGGTCTTGGGCACATCCTGCAAAGTTGTGGATGGCAAAACTTTGGCCCAGCACAGTGTTTGAAAGTAACGCCTTCATGGGGTGTTCCATCCATGGGCCATCACAGTAAAGAATCCAGTTTCCCGTTAGACCTAAATAATCGTGACTGAGCAGCTTTCATGTCCTTCTGAGCTGGCTTTTTCTACTGCAACTAGCCTTGTTTTCACAGGAAGTCACCACTGAGAAGCGAATCTTTATTTCCTGCCCTAGTATGTAAAGATCAGAGATGTCCTTCTGTATCACTATTGCAGTATTCTTCACCTTTGGGATCTCCTGCCTAAGACGGCCCAATGTCCAGCCAGTATGCCAAAGCCTTTAAATCTTGCATACACCATACATCATATGTATGCTCCCCATACAGGACGTAGGGATACAGGTGATGTATGGATGCAGTTACCCAGAACTTTTTTGCCACCAGTTCAAACACCATCAATTGTCAGTTTTAATGCCCTTTGCTGTGCTGATCCCTAACCTTCAGATAAGTGCCCTGCTGGGATCTTTTTTTCTTCTTATTGTTTGTCTTGTTTTATTTTGGTTACATAGAGTTCATGTCATCCAAGAAGGGGAAAATGTCAGTGTGGAAGGCAGACTCCCCATAGGGATCATTGCTATATAACAGTGTCTTTTTTTTTTTTTTTGGTTGGTTGCTTCCCATGACCATACTTCCTGTAGTATTGAAAGGCATTTGTGCTTAAGACTCTTAGGAGCCAGTTGTCTTCCCTGGCCATTTATCTCTGGATATAAAATCAAAAAGGAAATAGTACAGCAAACCGTGTTCGATACTAACAAAATTAAAATTAAAATGAACAGCACAAACATTCACTAATTTAATCAATAAAAACAAGTGCAAAAAGCAACGCTTTTTATCTCCCCTTCATCAGTGCATAACAGATATTCATCTAAAACCATTTTAAATACAAACACATGATACAGCCAAGCAATCATATTGAAACATTGATTAAACAATTATGCAAATTAGGTGAATCTGTGTAAAATAATTTGTTTCTTTTGTAAAATTGGTTTTAAACTCACTGCCTCATTTAACCCTGGTTAAACCATGGTTTTAGACGAATGTCTGTTATGCACTGATGAAGGAGAAACCTGAAAGCTTTGCTTTGTGTACTTGTTTTTATTGATTAAATTAGTGAATGTTTCTGCTGTTCATTTATCTCTAGAGCCAGTGGTTTAAGTAGGTGGCCCAGAGTGCAATGGTGGAATCAGTTAACCCAGAAGTACTACTGTTAAGCAAGAAGAAGGCCAGGAAATCTCAGCAACTTTTGCTGTCCCGCTTTCACCAGAAATCTCTCTAGAAGAGATGATAGCTCTATGGGCTATCTGTTGTCAACATTGGATTCCTCTGCTTTGACTGCATAAGAGGTCAGCATGGAGCCTTCCTTTTGTATGTCCTCTGATGTTTTGCAACTGTCTGTTCAGGGCATCAAGAGGGAACCACGGTAGGTTATCTCAAAGGACCCTACAGGAATTTCACAGATTCTGGTCAGGGAAAAGGTGCCAGGAACTCTGAATTTCGTCAGGAGTCAGAAATTCTGGTGTTTGTCAAGACTGACACTGCTACCAAGAAAAAGCAGAAAAACATTCTTCTGTTCTTCCTAAGGAACCCTAGAAGGGAATGGCAGGAGTTTACTCAGGGCCTGATTATTTCCTTAATGGCCCTGAAGCCTCCTGAAGGGTGTTTTCTTGCTTACTCCACTTTGAAATTCTACTCCTTGTAAAAGACATAGGGAACCGGATTCCTAAGATGAGAAACCAGAGTCTGATGAGGGGTCTTTGACCTATTCTGACTTATTCTTCTCAGATTCCTTCTCCCTTGGCTTATGGCTCTGATGAGGAGGACTCCATTAGCCCTGTAGTTTCCTTTGGAGGAGATTTTTTTTGTGGTCACAGTAGCCAGGATGATGGAATACTTAAAGTGGGATTCTTCTCAGAAGTTTTATGGTTGCTTCGGGTTGACACATCTAAACCTTTTGCAGTATCCTCCTGTGTTAACTGCATTGTTAGACACCTTTATAGCTGCTTCTCAGCCCCTTAATCTCAAGAAAACCTGACCGGTTCTACAGGGTTCCTGAGGATTGTCGATTCCTGTTTAAATGTCCTTCTGCTGATCCTGTTGTGGTGACAGTCTCCTGTGACAAGCCTTCTAAGCTTTTGCTCTCTACCAGACTCCTGCCATCAAATAAGGGCAGTTGAGCCATGGAGAGGATTGGAAAGAAATTCTATACTGCTGCCACCTTGCCCTTTAGTGTCATTAATTACCAGATCAACATAACCAGATATGCTCTGGTTTTGACTTCCCAGGCTAATCTTATTTCTGACCTCCCTGATTCTGAAGGAACGTCCTCTCGCCTTTTTATTTTGGGTTCTACCTTTTAGATGGCTCGCCACACGGCTATGATATGGTGCTGCTGCTGATGTCTCTTCCAGAGCTGCTGCCTTTGGGTCTGTCATGAGAAGTTACTCCTTGCTTCGTCTTCAGTTATTCCCTAAAGAGATTCAGGCTGAGTTGCTGGATGCTCCTTTAGATAATAAAAATCTCTTTGGAGTGGCGGCTGCTGATATGTTTGTCTCTTCAGGGAGGTAAAGCTTTGCAGGACCTTTAAACATATGTGTGTCCCCTATCCATGGGTTCCAGAGGAATTATCCTACTAGGTCCTCTTTTGTTTGCAGGCAGCATCGTTAGGCCACTAAAGGCAGGAAGGGTGGTAGGCGAGCTCCTCCTGCTAAGTCTTCCCAGGCTGCTTTGGGGACAGAAGCTTCCCTTATCCAACAAGCCTGCCTCTTTGACATTTTGCTACTTTTTACCCTCGGCCAGGTTCCATTGTCTCTTCAGCTCTCCCTCTGTCTTCCAAAATGGGAACTCCTCACCTGAGATGGGCTACTTCATGGTGTGGAAGCCTGTCCCTCCTTTTTCAGGGATTCCTCAACCTCCTCAAGAGCAGCTTCCTCATTTCTCAGAGGGTCTTGGGTCCCTGGTGGAACAGTGAAGTATTCAGCCTGTCTCTCCTTCCAAAGTAGAAAAGGGGTTCTACTCCAGAATGTTCTGGTTCCTTGAAAGGTGAGCACTTGAAGACCTGTTCTGGATCTCTCCTTGCTCAACACCTTTCTCAAGGTTCCTTCCTTTCAGATTTTTTCTCTTCAAACCCTGTCTCCTTTGTAGCTGCTCCAGGCTTTTCTGGTGTTCCTGGAACTGAAGGATGCTTACCTTCATATTCTTATTTACCCTCTTTTCAGGAGGTTTTTACATTTCCCTTCTGTTTTTCTCTCATTTTCAGTTCTCTGCTTTGTCCTTTAGCCTGTCTACAGTGGTATTCACAAAATGCCTAGCTCCTGTGATTGCTTTTTGGAAGCTCCAATACCTTCAGATTTTTTCTTCTTTTAACCTGTTGATTCAGGCAACAGACAATGCTAATGTTAACTTATCTTCCATCTCCAAGGTTTGTTGTCCGTGACTGCTTTCTTTCAGTGTCTTCCTCTGCCTGCCATTCCAGCCAGATGTTTTTTTTGGCCCTAGGAGTCAGGGTCTCTTTTTTTTTTCCAATGCTTCTTCTTGCCAGACTGCATATGTGGAGGCTTCAGCGGTTACCTGAAAGTCACTTTGGCTTCAACATTGACATCCTCTGGATTTCAGAGTGCTGTTCCTTCCTTGTCTCAAGTAAGAATTCGAGTGGTGGATTTAGCAATGTACCCTTAACCCAGGCCTTCCCTTTCAGCCTCCAGTCCCATCTCAAGAATTGTTCACCAATGCTTCTGACATGGGGAGATGGGCTTCCTGTGGTCACTTGAAGGTTGAGGGTGTCTGGTCCCCAAATCAAAAGTCAGACCATATCAACATCAAAGAGATGATGGCTCTGATTCTGGCCCTTCAGGTTTTTCATCCCATGCACTCTCCAGGACCACTGAAGCTTTACACAGACAACACCACAGTAATGTTGTATGTCAACAAGCAGGGGACATAAAGTCTTACCGTATTTGTAGGCTGGCTCTTATGCCTGAAATCTGGCCATCAGTTATCAGCTAGCTAACTCTTCATCAGTGTATATTCCTTCAGAGCACAATCTAGTGGCAGACTCTTGAGCAGGTCCAAAACACAGGCTCATGAATAGATGCTTCACAGAGACATGTTTCTGAACATAGTCCATCAGTGGGGTATTCCCTCAGGTAGAAATGTTTGTATTCCACTGAACAGACAGCTCTCTCTCTCCTGTTTCAGAATGCCATGTCATTTGGCATTGAAGATGGATGCCCTTTCTTTACCTTGAAAGTGAATGCATCTCCTCTACTTCCAAGAGTCCTGCAGAAATTTCAACTGGACTCCCAAAAATCCTGCTAGTGACTCCCTTTTGGCCAAAACAGCACTGGTTCCCCCCTTAATGCAGCTGGCCAAGGATAATTGCCATATTACCTCACTGGTTGGATCTCCTCACACAGAAGAATGGGTCATTCATCCATCCTCACTTGTCCACTCTTCAACCAACATTGTGGGAGATAGGGTTTTGATCCCTTTTAGGCACTTGTTTTCTGTGGATGTGCTCAGGGATTTACAGGAGGCAAGAAAAACCAGAAAGTCTTGTATGTCCAAATAGAAAAAAAATGTCTGGTGCTGTGCTCATAGCCAGGACCCTTTTTCAGTAGGGATCCCTCTGGTTCTTTCCTGTTTGTGCGATTTGTACTCCTGTCTGGCTTGGCCTGTTCTTCTGTAAAGGCAATGTTTTGGCTATTTCTGCTGTCTGCCCTTGAATCTGCCTTTAGC
This sequence comes from Protopterus annectens, assembly GCF_019279795.1. Lineage (NCBI taxonomy): Eukaryota > Metazoa > Chordata > Ceratodontiformes > Protopteridae > Protopterus > Protopterus annectens. The sequence continues at coordinate 209,259,087 of NC_056745.1, forward strand.
TTCTTGTTTTGAGGTCAAACAGTTTCTTAAAGGCGTCCTACATCTTAGACCGCCAGGGAAGCCTATTTCTTCTCCTTAGGACCTTATTTCTCTTTTGGAAAAATTGACTCTGGCTCCTTTTGACCCTGTGGTTTGTTTATCTGCAGCACTGCACCTAGAAGTGCTTGCTGCCTTGCTCTTACTTCTGCTCAGAGGGTTTCCGAGCTTCAGACCCTTATGGCTATTCCTTTTTTTTTTTTTTTTTTTTTTTTTTTACAGAGACAGGATGTCACTTTGTACTAATCCTCCTTTTATGCCCAAGGTTGTTAATGAGTTGTCCTTAAGTCAGGGATTACAACTCCTTCTTTTTTTCCTTCTCAGTTTGCTAGTGAGAGGGTCCTGCTTACCTTGGATTTCTGCAGACACCTTGGGCATTATTGGGATTAAACTAAGGCCATTCATAAATCTGGCCAGCTTCATGTTTCTTTTCATCCCAGGGCATTTGGTTTGTCAGTTTCTAAGCAAACCATCTCCTCCTGGATATCTAAGGCCATTTCTTTTTGTTGTTTTCATTGCAAGTGTCTGTCTACTTAATCAGAGCTCATCCCACTAGGGCTGCTGACTCTTCTGGTGCTTTCTTCAAGGGTTTGGGCACCAGTTCAATCCTTGAAGCTGCTACTTGGTCTTCAGTGCATACCTTTACTAAGCATTATAAATTGGATATTGTTTCTAGGGCCAGAGCAGATATTGCTAGGGCCATTCTGCATGGGTTTGTTGAGGGCTCTTCCCAGCCTTCCACCTCCCACCCATTTACTTGAGCATTTATACTCTCCCTAAGGTGAAGAATACTACAACAGTGATATAGAAGGAAATAATACAGTTGTGTAAAATCTTACCAAAACAGCAGATGTACTTCTGTTTGCTGCTGTAGTATTTGGTCCCTCCCTATAGCCCCCTTTTTCTTTCGGCTTTGCTTTGCTTACCTTCCTGCTGAGGGTCCACCTTTTCCATCTGCATTTTCTCCCTTTAGATTTGTATAGCCTTCTTTTGTTCTATAGAGACTGTTCTCTATGTGGGCAATTTAGTTCTGGGTAACTGCATCCATACATCGCCTTTATGGCCTATGTCCTGTACAGAGAGCATTGGTGTGATGTATGGTGCATTCAAGATCTAAAGGCTTTGGTATACTGGCAGGACACTGGGCTATCCTAGGCAGGAGATTCCTAAAGCAAAGAATACTGCAGAAGGACATCTATTGTTTTGGTAAGATTTTACACAACTATACTTGAGGGCACAAATGATGTAAATTGCAATACTGCAATTGCATTTCATGAGTGAGTAACAGTGTCCTTCATGTGAACCATGTGTATTTACAGTTTGTGTATTAATCCAGTTTACATCTTTTTGGGTAGCTGCCAGACAGTCTTTATCATTCCACTTGCATCAGCAGACACAAGCTTTCCTTAGAGTATATTACAAAGTATAGAATAATGTCTTCCACTATGAGCAGCATCAAACTGCAGATAATTGTGAAAAATATATTCCACAGCAATTATGTAGAATATAGGATGCTCCAGTGAAGCAAAAGATAAAGCCCTGACTATGTCTCGGATCAGAGTTCGATTAGCTTCCTGGACAATTGAGGGAGTATCAGGGAAGGATGGAAGTGCCCATCCTGGGTGGGTGTATGTGGGCATCTACAGATGATCCTTGGTGGAGACTAGGGATGTCGTCAGAAGAGGTGTAGTCAGCAAGGGGCAGTGGGGCTTGGCTGAGCTGCCACAGAGGTAGGTAAATACACTACAGAGCCCACATTGCATGTCCCCACCAGGACAGAAGCTCAGATGTGCAGAGCCCCAGAATTTATCAGAATAAATCCAGGATGGCATCGACTAGCGGGTTGACCAGATCTGGAAGGGTCACGAGGGCCGAGCTGGTAATGAAGGCGGCGTGAAGAGGTAAAAAGCCAAAAAAAAAAAAAAAACAGAATGTATACATAATGATCATAAGCTGTGTAACTTATTCCACAAATGGAAAAGCAGTCACCTAAACATCAAAATGGAAACTTGCTTTGCACAAAATGTCAAATTACCTGTTGAAGATTAAACTGCAGAAAATGAAAGGAGTCTTTGGGAAGATCACATCTGAAATAAAAAAAAAAATATATATATATATATATATATATATATATATATATATAAAATATACATTTTTTTTTTCTGATTTATTATCAAATATTTATTTCAGGTTAAAATATGTACACTTTATGTAAGAGTTTGTAACTTATTTATACTCTCACTCTTTTTCATTTTAGTTCAACTTTTAGGTGTTTGTTTTGCAATCACATTAACAGTAAAACTGGGTAAATGAGTGAGTATGATATATAAAACATTTATACCAAAATAAAAGGACAAATCTAGATTATAAATTATACAAACTAAAACATGAATAGTGTACACTAGGCACAGTAAAGCTAGATATCTAGATCACATAAAACTTGATAAAAGCTAATAATTATATATACAGAAAAGAGATTATAAATCGAATGTTAATTCAAATAAATGAGTTCTGAATGGACTTCAAAGGCCACAGTGAGGAGATTCCAGGGATAAGGGATCTGATTAAAAAAGGTTAAGGTAGCTGAGGGTTCCAAACATGCCCCGGAACCTCCAGCACAGGAACCTAACTCGGCAGTAGAGTGCCAGGAACCCGTTAAGACATGGAAAATGCAGGTTGTGTAGAGCTAAATAAACCTTTAAAGGTGATACATGATGGAACAGGCAGCCAAAGTAGGGTGCAGAATGAGAGCAAATGCGATTGTTATGAGGAGTACAAGTGAGTAACCATGCCATCAGCAACACCTCCAGGTGTTTCTCGAGTATCATCTGAGAGATCCCTTTAGAACTTACTACTTTATATTCAAAAGCATATATTAATAACTGCAGAACCATAATAGGGTTAAGACAGATGCTACTGGAAGGTGCAGTTTAAAATCTAATTTGAGGGAAATTACATAAAAAAAATGTCCAGACACTGGACCTAACCAAATCTGGTTTTGTCAAGGGCATGTTAATGCCTACTCAACCTGGTGGACTTCTTTGAGAAGATCACCAAAGCAGTGGATGAGGGCAAAACAGTTCACACTGTCTGCCGTGACCTGACCAATGCATTTAACACAATACCATACTCTGGCATTGCTGACCAACTCAAGAGGTTATGTATAAATCCTTGTGTCACCTGGTGGATAGGTAGCTGGCACACACAGGACCCAGGAAGTTAGAATTGGGAGTTCACCTCTACAAAGAGGTCAGTCACAAGAGGAGTCCATCAGGGATCAGTCCTCAGACTTCTCCTTTTTGACATTTAGTTCTTTGAAGTCAAGGCCAATGTCAGTGGCTAAATTTGCAGATGACTGCAAATTAGGAGTAGACATGGAATCCTTCACTGACCCACTGAATGTTCTCCAGGAAGGATTGAGACAGATAACTTGTGTCAGATCCATGGACTACAACACTCCCCCTAAGAGCTGGTGAGGAAATCATTCTATGTTGTGCAACGTATAAACAAAGGTATGGTATCTAGGTTCAAGAAGGTCATTGTTCCACTGAATTCGGCATTCAGCGGACTTGTCATTGAGTACAGTGCCCTCTTAAGTGTATATCTAACCAGGCACATGCAACAATTGGAACATACACAGAGGTTCCTCACTAAAAGACTACAGGGTGTAAGTAACATGTTCTGTGCAGACCCTTTCCCTGTGTTCTGCATCCTACAGGCTGTTGAGGGGAGATATTTGCCTAGCATGCAAGGCATTTTTAGACCCCACCCTGATGGACCTCCTGTATATCCGTAAAACAAACCATACCAGAATTATCCATTCCAAAGACTCGAACCTTACCTGAGATATAAATAGGACCTGCTGGAGAAACGGGTATGTATCACAGAGGTTACCCCTTTTCTGGAACAGGCTCCCCATCCATGTGATGCAGAGTTCCTCCCTTACCCAAGTGTAACCTTGATGGTGAACAGGAAATTCATCCCTGGTTCGGCACCTATGTCTCTAATGGACACAGGCACACTGTAAATGGTTCATATGCCAGGTCTCTCCCAAACCCCAAGAACTTGTCAGAGATTTGGGATGCATGGCTAGGCTTAAAAAGGCTCTTGCGGTTGTAAGCCTAGTACACAACTATGAACCTATGAAATGCAGCAGCCAGTGATATCTGGCCTCCGTCTCTAGTACAACTTGAAAGATATTCAGCATTCAGCATACACTTACACAAATCATTTTTTTTCTACAAATATCTTGACATTCAAAACAACATAAACAGAATTAGATGGTGTCACATGAAAACTAATAATTATGCAAACTAAAATGCTAACGTGATATTTACTGTAAACTGCTACTGACCCTCTGTTAGTTGTTTACAAAATATTTCAAAAATGCAATATTTACTGTATTTGTTGTGATCTGTAAAATCCCTTTAAAGACTTAATGCTATCACTATAAAGGTTAGCTTGCACTGAATAATTTTGCAGTTAAAGCACAAGATCTGTGGACATGGTGCACATTTTACTATGAGCTGATTTTTATCACAAAGCTCTGGATGAACACCTGATTGTACGATGCAGAGGAATGCAGCCCTTACTGCAACCCATGTGATCTTCGTTTGGTTAGTGGCTCCAGCACTGAAGCCTACCGGGGAGGGAGAGGAGTGAAATGGCATTGCTCACTTGGCTCTCTTAGGAGGGTGGGAGGGGTTTCCATGGCAGGAGGAGCAAAAACATTTGGAGGGCATGACCCTTGCAGAAGTGAAGAGAGATTCTCCATTGATAGCCCATTCCACATCTCTTCCCAACACCTAACTGAGTGGACACAGTTTGAGCTTAAATGAAAAGAAAAATACACACTGCCCCTGATGGCTGTCTAAATGAATACCCCCTCCTGGTCTACCCTTGTCAGTTGAAGGGGAAAGAATACGCCCGACTGGCTGAAATGTGACTGATGATTGCCAAACAGCAGAGGTAAAGATTTGCTCAAAAAAAACTTCTGGATGCACCCATTGGAAGATGGAGTGGAATCTTCCAGAATCTCTACAGAAGTCAAATGTTTTATACGTGTAATTCAAATATTAATTTCAAAGATGCACTAATGAGCTCGATGCCAAGGTAATGTGCCCCTGCACCTATAATCCCCTGGTCAGTATAGCACTGAATCTTGAATAGATATTTCACTATTTTGCCATAGATATAGCCTACCTGCTGGCAGACAGGTTCAGTGAAAACTTCACCCCGTGTCCCCCCATCACCAGGACATCCCCAGCACCTGCCCGCTTCCCTCATCACTAGGGAGCAGGTCTTTAATGCCTCCTCAAAGGCAAAAAATATAGTCTCCATTGGACTCATTAACATCCCAGGCTGTATCCTACATGAACTCCTGCATGAGCTCTCAGCTCCATGAGGCACCCAACCAAAGCCTGAGCATTGGCTTCAACCCAGCTGGAATGGAGGGCAGCCATTGTCATCCCTCTACACAAAGGTGGAGCATCCACTGACCCAGGCAATTTTAGGCCCATCAGACTAGCCTGATCTGCAATGCTAAGGAACGTACTATCCTGAACCTTATAAACAAAGACATTGTCAACTTTCAAATTTATTTATTTATTACATTTGTTGACCGGGTATGTCTGACTGGGTCAGAGGCCCATTTTCAGCAGAGACCCGGGGAGAAAAACTCTGCAGTAGTACATAACAACAAACATAGTATCAGCAAACATTAGTAGAATATAGTTTTTATACAGCATCAGGAAACAGTGCAAAGCAAGGTCCCATCTACTAGAAGGGACCCAGGAGAAAGCTACACAGTAGTGCAATGTAACCAAGTAAGAGTAAATTTAGTACAAACAGTAAAACTGTACAATTGCCATAGTGGGAACAACCAAGTAGCAGTACCTATAATTCAGTAGGTAGAACAATACAGTACAGGATGAGAAATCACTAGATAGTATTTAAATTAAAGTTTACAATAGGGAGGTTAGAAGGTCAGGTGAGAAAGGTAAAAATGAGTGGGAAATAGATTAACCTGGGGAGTTGCAGGAGCACAGCCAGTGACTGGTAAGGTGTTCCTTTAGGAGTGATTTGAACTGATCATGTGCTGGATTTTTTTGTTATGTCTAGAAGGGTGTTCCAGGGTTTGGCTATTCTGTGTGAATAAAATGCTTGACCCCACACAGTTTGGTTTTGTCAAAAGGAGATTATGCCTTTTAAACTTAGTCAGTTTCTTCAAAACAGTCACCAAAGCCATGGACAAGGGGAAGACTGTGTGTACACCACCTACCTTGACCTAGCCAAAGCCATCAACACTATTCCCCACTCAGCCATAATAGATAAACTCTCCCAGCTAGGCATCAATCCATATGTTACCAGATGGGTAGCTAACTGGCTCACTGATAGAACCCACTCAGTCAGAATAGGGGAATCCACCTCTAGTAAGTAGATCCATAATGAGCGGTGTACCCAAAGGATCAGTCTTGGGACCTCTACTGTTTGAAATCTACTTTTTTGAGGTGCAAGCCAAAACTAGTGGTCTGTAGCTGATCAAGTTTTCAGATGACTGTAAGCTGGTGCTGTCTTAAATTCCCCTAGTGATATGAACATCCTCCAAGAGACCTTTACCCAGACTAATGACTGGTGCCAGAATTATGGCCGAATACTGAATGCCAAGAAATGCATCATTATCCCCTTTGAGGAAAATGGCATCCCCACTAATTATCACATTAATAACAACGTACTAAGCATACAATTAGTTGTGAGGGACTTGGGCACTCAGGTTGATAGCAACCTGACCTTTGACTACCATGTTGCCTCCGTTGTATGGAAGGCTTTCTACATGGCCCACCTCATAAATAAGGGTATTTCATCCAGGAAAAAGGAGGTCATAACATCCCAGTACTCCTCCCTCATCATACCCATTATCGAGTATAATGCCCCCTTCAGCATGTATCTTGCCAAATGCATGCAGCAGCTGGAGAGACCACAGAGGTTCCTGACCAGAAAAATTCAGGATCTCAAACACGTATACTGTACATATAGGCTAAAAGCCCTGCCCTTCTACTCGGTCTCATACAGACTACTCAGAGGTGACCTGTGACTGGCATACAAGGCCATCTCACACCCAGCCTTGATGGAGTTTCTGCATATCCATAAGTCAAACCCCACTCATGCAACCTGCATGCAAGGCCTTAACCTGGTCTGTGACATTAATAGAACTTGTTGGTGGGATAGATTTCTGTCCCAAAGACACCCCCATCTGTGGAATAGACACCCTCTCCACGTCAAGCAAAGTACCTCTCTAGTCCTCTTTAAGAGGGACCTGGACAACAGAATGGGAAACAGAATACACCCCTGGGATCCCACCTGTGTCCCTGCTGGACAAGGGAAACAGATGCTGACTTTGAAGTAACATGGGCGAAATTGTTGGCTAGCCTTATAAGGGCCTCCAGACCACTAGCCTAGTATCATCCTATAAACCTATAAGTAGCCTGTATTTTCTTTCTGTCAGAAATAGATTTGTTTTGCCAAGACTCCATTCATCACTGTTATTGTGCAGCAAGCTCATTTCACTGCTGCTGCCTTGATCAGCAGGTATTGTGCCAGTTTGTATTGGCAAAACAACATACCATAATTTTACATGCATTGTGCGGTGTTCCGTACTTCAGAAAGAACTTTAGACTTGTAATTTTACAAACAACATACCATAATTTTACATGCATACTGTGGTGTTCCGTACTTCAGAAAGAACTTTAAACTTGTAATTTTACAAACAACATACCATAATTTTACATGCATTGTGCGGTGTTCCATACTTCAGAAAGAACTTTAGACTTGTAATTTTACAGACAACATACCATAATTTTACATGCATTGTGCGGTGTTCCATACTTCAGAAAGAACTTTAGACTTGTAATTTTACAAACAACATACCATAATTTTACATGCATTGTGCGGTGTTCCATACTTCAGAATGAACTTTAGACTTGTAATTTTACCTTGTATTGTGTAAGCGCATTATTCTGTGTCATAGTATTGTTTTAAAGCCATTTTATCTAATTGTTTGCAAACTGTTAAGCACACCTTTCTGTGTACAGATTTATATATTACTATTGCTTCCCCTGCTGGTGCATGGTCATAAGCATTTAACAGCTTCCATGTTGTTTGATGGGTATCACATTAGGTTTTTATGAAAAATCACTTTCCAAGCAGTTGTATTTTCCTTAACTGTTCCACAAAGATGGTATTTGCAGAAAGAGGAGAAACCATTTCAGGAGGGAACTTCCATGGCGAATACCCAGCTAAGGTGAGTGCCTTTTCACTAGACTGGTAATATCTAAAATGAAAAGTATTGCAATTCCAACAGAATTTATAAGGATACTCTTAATTTTTACAGGCACTGGATTACTTGGCCATAGGCGTGCATGAACTTGCTGCAATTTCTGAGAGACGAATTGAGCGGCTGTGTAATCCCTCCCTCAGTGAACTACCTGCATTTCTGGTCTGTGAAGGGGGCCTGAACTCAGGCTTTATGATTGCTCACTGCACAGCTGCAGCACTAGGTGAGTGGTTTTCTAGCCTCTATAGTGCAGATTTTGGAATTTGGTTTCTGCTCAACATTTCTCTTCATATAACAGTGCCTACGTTGCTTCTGAAGGTATTAAAATGGAACTTCTCAGAAGTTGCATCAGCACCAACTAAAATGACAAGAGAAATGTAAATTGTCTCTAAATAATTGCCATCTGAAGAAAAATTCAATTTTTGTAGGGCAGAATGAGTTTGTGTTGCACATATCTGTTGTAGCACGCCTGTCTGTGTTGTATACAGGCTATGATGAATTACAGCTGCAGTTTTGTTGAACCTTCATTATTTTATCAGATTGAAAACATTTCTCTGCTACGTATGACCCACATTAATATATTTATTTGATACCTAAATAACACTGAAGGCCTCTGTACCTCCTATTTCTGACAATTTATTTTATATGGACTTTTGCATTTTTGAATGAAGAAAACCATGTTTTAAATAATTTTTCCTGTTTTGGCTGTTGCCCTGCCCATGACATTGCAGGCCTGTCACACTTAGTCTTAGTCATTGAAGGTGGTCTTCAATGATTTTGTGTCCTGCTGCTGACTTTATTATTCCACCAGTCCTGATGTATCCCAAAGCTGATTCATTGTGTTTTCTCACCCTGGACCCATTCATTTACTCTTATTTCTAGTTTCACTGACTTATCAGTTTCTTATTTCTGACCATTTCTTAGAATTTCTCTGTGTAGTCTAAAACTACCACTAATCTCATTTCCATGGTTGTCTCTGTATTTTCTTTGGTTAGTGGAGTCCTCCTGAAGATAAAAAAAAAACTGTTGGCCCACACATCCAGGAGTTCTGGAGAGTTCCAGCAGTAGCACTGGAGCTGTTAGAATTTATTCTGCTTTTCTGAATGACTGAGCAGATCCCCATATTCAGGTACATTGTTTTCAACAGTTCAGGCAGGATGTAATACTATCAACAGATCTGGTACAAACTTGCCCAAGAAGGTAATCATGCCTAAGGCTGGCCTGAACTCAGCCACACATGAAGCATTCTCCAACTTGGCTATTGTTCTGACCTTACATACATCTGGCCTCAGAGTTGTAACTACTAATTCTGGAAACTGCTACACTTTATGCCACACACAGGCTTCAGTTCTAGCTGCAAATGTAATAATATGCAATACTGGGATTCATTTCCAAATGCTGGTAATACATTTAATGATCAATCAACATTTACCAGTTATATCCCTTGACACTTAACACTTGGGGTGGCTGCCCCATTCACCCCACCCTAACCTCACATCTGTCTGACCTGATTGCACTAGACTTGTACAGTAACCAAAGTACTGAAGTTCAGTTTGTCTAAAACACTGTCTTGATTTAGCCCAGACTTTTAATAACTTGTAGTACTGTCTCTAATTTTAAATCATGTGTTTTCTTGACTGGACCACATATTAGGATGCCATCAATAACACCACCACTATCAAGCCCAATGAATAAATTAATTAATTTATGCTGAAAGATCTTTGGTGTTGAGGTTATATGCAAAGAACCTTCCTATATTAGTTTTGATTATTTTTTATCAAGAGACCTTTACCTAAAGCCAGTGGGGCATCTTGTGTGGATTAGCATTGACTAATATGTATGCTATGTCTTCTAATAAATGGGAGAATAAACCTTTCTTGCACAACTGCAGCATTGTGCTTTGTTACTGAACCCATAGGTGTACAGGGTCAGACCAGTTACACTTTCCATTGCATCAAACCTTTGCATGCATTTTAGCTCTTCTCCTATGTTTAACAGCATAGGGCATGGCACCCTAGTCAAGGCATATTGCACAGCCTTTGGATCCAATTCATCCAGTCTGTCTAATGTGACATATGGGTCTCAAGCCTCTGCTCAGATTTAATTCAGCCGATTTACTGTTCCTGTCCTTCCAAATTTTCCCTTCCCACAATGCCTTGCGTCTCCTTGACTAGCTCTTATTTCATTTGCCCCCCTTTTGAAGTCGCAACCTGATCTTGGCAGATAAATGTTACTCCTCTTATTTTTTGCTAATCTGTAGTGTGGCTTGCTAGTTTGTGACCCTTTTGGCTTATTCTAATTAGGATTTTATTGTTACATGTATAGAGTTAGTTATTGGAGATTTTTCTAGTATTTAAAGTTTGTTGTTCAGCCCTTCCTTGAACTTCCTTGCTTCCCTCTTTCTTTAAATGTGTATGTTAGCTAGTTGGTTTTCTAATTCTTAATTTGATAGTTTCTTTGTACTTATCTGTAGCGTTTTTCTATACTTATGCGGTAAATTGCATTTGACTCTTTCTTTGTCTTGCTTAGTTCTAAGATAGAATTGCATGTTATTACTATTAAGGTGTATGTGAATACTATGGAAAAAGGCTACCAGTTTTTAGAATGCTGAAAGTGTGGGCAAAAAATTCCGCCTCAAGATCCTCATCATCTTTACATGGTTGCCAGAGGAGTGTCTCTCACCTTAGTGCTTCCTGTAACATTTGTACTGCCTTTGGATTGCATTTAAATTCAGGTGAAACAAGCTCATCAAACAGCTTCTTACCCCAAATCCTGAGCCTACAAAAACAAAAATGTCCAGTAATAAGATTTCTTAAGGACTGGAGTCCTTGGAAACATTCAACTGTATCTTTGGCTTTGCCATTAATTCCCAAGATTCTGAGGATCCCACTGGATTGTGAAGTAGGGATTCCTATAACTATCCATGATTCTCCTAAGAAAATAGAGTGGCCAGCTTCAAGACCTTCTTCAGTCCTCTCTATGAGATCTTTAGGTCCTACAAAAGTGCTTTGAAAGTTGATTTGGATCACCTTCTGCAGAAGTTCCTGAACACTTTGATTGAGATGAGGGACATTGTGGCTCCACTATCTCCAAAGCCGGTTGGATCCATCCACTACACCCATATCCAGGCATCCTCATCAGTTCATCCTTCAGCTCTGGTTCCTTTCTATCTGTACTGTCACCTGGATCCTGTGGCTTGGGAATTCTTGATGCACGTTTCATTAGCTCCCAGGGGTTTTGGATCTGACTCGACTGACTTTGATCTTGCCAGATCTGGTGCCAGAGTCATGGAGCCAAGTACTCAGGTGGGCACTTCTATTGCTTCATTCTGAGATGTCTGCATTTTAAGACTTCAAATACAATCCCCTCATGGGTGTTAGCCACTCGTATGGATCCAAGGATTCTCCCAGAGTTCTTTTCCAACTTCTGTTGGAATTGGATCCGATAATGGGTGCGGTGTCTGGATCCCCTAGAGGTCAGTATGGCTTTGAATATTGGGGAAGATAGTTTATTTACTATGCATGGTGGATCCACAGTTTCCACCAAATACTGGTTCCCCTCATCACCCTGTTGGTCTTGAGACTTTTGGACCCCATGGCATCATCATCAGTTTTGATGGTACAATTTGCTCATTACCACATGAGAATTCTGCAATGACCACTCTACTGTTAGTAGTTGGAAAAATATGATTCCCTTTCTCAAGCCATCATGCTAACAATTATGCAGTGCTCATCTAGAGAGGTGGCTTCACTATCCACTGGTCTTTGCAGGCAGGCCTTTCCAGGTCCCCCCCCCCCACAGTAGCAACTGGGGCCATAGATTCATCCTCTCTCTCAGGTTGGAGGGTGGGGTTATTGCAAAAGAGAAAATGGTCCAAGTTTTTTTGTCAGATTCTGAAGCAGGTCTTCAAATAAATGCCCTAGAGATGAGGGCAGATCTCTTTGTGTTGCAGGAGCTACAGGACTGTCTTCTTTTGGGAGTGATAAACATGCTGTTAGATAATATGACAGTAGTCTGGTACATAGATAAGCAAGGAAAAAACAGATCTTATCCACTTTGTCATGAGGTCATGAGAGTGTGGCAGTGGGCAATGGCCTCTCACCAGTTTCTAATGGCAACACACATTCCTGAAATATTCAGTGATCTAGTGGATAGGCTCAGTAGGAACTTCTGTTGCCTTACGAGTGGTCCATGAATCCATCAATTCCTGAGGAGATTTTCAATCACTGGGGCAACCCTTGCTGCAGTCTATTTGTGACTCCCATGAACAGCAATATAGCAGTTATTTTGCCATTCTCTCTCATCAGGGACAAACTCCTAGAGACACCCTGTCCCATCATTGGCCTCCAAAGTTACTTTACACCAATTGCCCCATTACCCTCTTGACCAAGTTCATAAAGAAAGCTATTCATTGCAAGGCCACAGTCATACTCGTAGCCCTGTTTTGGCCCTGTCCTAAATTTTCCCCTCCTCAAACCTCAACTGAAGGAGCCTGCTTGACTCTTTGATCCGCTGCTGGATCTCATCACTTATCTTTTTGGGGAATCTCACTTGGACATTCCCAACCTGAAGATAACTGCTTGGTTTCTCCAGTTTCTGTGATGGCACAGGATACTTATCTTCTTAGTGATATGGGTCACATCCTCGCAACTTCCCAGAAATCTTCTACATGTAGAGTATATTGCAATAAATGGAAATATTTGCCATATGGGCTGAATCTCAGGTCCTAGAACCTTTTGGGCCTTTGTTGAAGGTGTACCATGTTTTTTATCCTCCTTATTTTCTTCTGGTTCCAGCTTCTCCACTATCAAGGTACAGTTGGCAGCTGTCAACAACTTTTATCATTGGCTTTCAGGACACTTCACTGGCTTCTCATAGACTATGTAAAGCCTTTGTTAAAGGTAACTTCCAGTTGTGGCCTTCCATTAAGAACTGTGCTCCCTAGTGGGAATTAAAACTTTTGTTTTGGAAGCAATAGACAAACCTTCATTTGAACCAGCAGTACAAACACAAATACCAATAACTTGTAACCAGATGGGAAGTCCTCCAATGATTCATAACCCTGGTTGTGCTTCCATATACAGTACTCCAACCACAGATCTGATGTAACCAGTAGTGCAGTCTTTATAGAGAGACAATTGAATGAATTGATTATGGGTCAGTTCCATCATATGGGAAAGTGTGGCAGATGTAAATGGTGTAGATATATTCATGAAGGACCATATTTAACAGGTGATGGACACAATCGATGTTTGGCATGCTCTTGTAGATGGAATTGTAACACCACTTATATGGGGTGCATTGCTGTATGTTTGTCTGTTCAACATTCTATGTGGGTAAAATGACTCACAGATTGAGGGATCGTATCAGGGCGCACATGTTTGACATCAAAAAGCCCCCCCCACTAATGCACAATACAGACATTTGGCAAGTTGTAAACATTTTAAAACATTTTTTATTTTTTGTGAAAGACAGGGTTATTCACTCCCAAGTGGAAAAGATTTTGACAACTTACTTAAATTAAAAAAAATAAATAAATAAATTCAATGGCAGCTGAGATTAGATAATGCAATCCTCCAGGTTTAAACAATGTTTCTATGATCAGTAGTTATTTAAAGTTTAGGGTTAATATGTTGTATAGGAGGTTGGACAAGGTCATCCTGGTAATTTTATTATTTACATATTTTTATCACCATATATACATTTTTAAATGTATGTTCATAAGATGGGTGGTTCATTATATCTGTGTTTAAATTGTCTTTTAAAGCATTTTTAAAGTACTTGCAAGGTTCTGTGTTGTATGTATTAAAGTATTTGGATTACTACTTTTTTTTTTCTAAATAAATTTATTATTGTTTGAATTGATTGATGGCTGATGATACACATACATATTATGTTTGTTCATAGATATTTATGTATTTTATTTTATTATATTTGTACTTGGGTTTCACGTAACAGGGAATGTATTGAATTGTTGGCTGATGATTGCCTGAGGCCCCTTTAAATTCTGCTAGGAGCATGGCTTACACAACTCTGATGAAGTCCCTGTGTCTCGTGGGACAAAAGCATTAAGCTGTGAACATGTTTTTTTGTGGAATATTTTAGTAAATAAATAAGTTAACATTGTATTATCTTTATGTGAGTATTTTTAGTGAGAGACTGCTTTATTGTTTAAGTTAATTCAGCACATTCCTGAAGCAAATCTTATTGGTTCAGAGATCTATTTACTTTATGGAGAGACCGTGTTATTGGTTACATCAGGTCCGGGACTGGAGTATTGTATATAGAGCAAGACCGGGATATGAACCTTTGGTTGAGCTAGCAGTGTCTGCAGAATTAAACTTAATCTCCTGGAAAACTATCTTTTTTAGTAACTGTAATTTTGGCTAAGAGGATTTGAGAGCTGTATACCCTGTCCTGTTACCCCTTACACTGTTTTTTACAAGGATAGGGTTACCTTAAGAACCAACCTTACTTTCTTCCAAAAGCAGCTTTTGGAACCAACCTCTCCCAACCCATACATCTTCCAGTATTCTTTCCAAATGACCAAAATGGAGGAAAATGCATTTTACATACATTGGATGTATCGAGGCAGCTTCATTTTTATCTCCATAGAACAGCACCTTTAGAAAAGATGAGAACTGTTTGTCATTTGCCCAGAACAAGCTGGGGGAAGAATTTTTCTAAGATTTCATTGTCTTGATGGTTGTCTGATTGCATCTTTTTTCTACACTTCACACAACAGAACCTTGCTATCTAAGCCCAGAGCTCATTCCCGGAGAGCTGTTGCAGCTTCTAAAGCATTCATCAGATCTCCCATTGGATAACGTTTGTCAAGCAGGTACATGGTCTTCAACTCAAACTTTTGTCAAATGTTACAAGTTGGATTGTATTTCCAGAGCTAGAGCTTCTTTTGGAGTTTTCATCCTGAAAGGTCTCCTGTCTTGAGGACACCAAATCAGGTAGCTGGGGATTCTGACCCATATGTCAGATTGGACGGGCTAGATGTATAGAATAAGAAAATTGTTACTTACCATAACTATATAGCCTTTCTTCCCAGTCTGTGTGATACGACAACCTGCTTTTCTTTCCCCTGACGGTCTTAGGACCTGAAGGGTCTTTCTTCCTGAACTGGCAGTGAAAGGATGCAATAAGGTTCAAGGCACCAAATACAGTCTGAGCTACTCTGGAAGAAGTGGGTCATTATGCGAAAGGTAGAAATTGGAAGCACTTGAGGCTGGAGCAATAAATCACCTGGATAATTTCTGAGTGGGGACTCTAGGGATTTGTTTGTCAAATCAGACTGACTGGGATGAAAGGATCTGTCATTATGGTAAGTACATAAAAAAAATTATTATAGCTTTAATACTGGCTTACAGTTAAGCAAACCAATTTCACCAAACATATCAACACTGTCTTCATTTAATTCTGGTAATTAAGTGCATTTATGCATATCACAGCTATGCTGAACAGATTATTTATGCACAGACCAATCCAGCACATATTCCAACCAGAAACATAAATTATTTTATCCCTTCCACTCCTACAAATGCACTTGTTGAGAAGCAGCCTCAATCCTTTCTGCTCAGATTTGATGTTCTTCATCTCACATTGCTGCAGTCCTAACACTTGGGTAGTCCGCTGTCCCTCATTCGGCCCGAATATCAGAGTATAAGGCTGACGTCGGTCAGGGCGCATTTGACTGACATCAGAATGTCAGGGTACAAATGCGCATGACCGACGTCATATCCTCAGTCTTTTTTGCCGCATGGTCCGATGCAGAAGCAGTGTTGCAAGTGCCGTTCGGCGTTCTGAAATTTTTCGAATTCGGAGTTTCAGACCAAAGTCAGAGTTGGTTAAGTACCCCGTTGGGGAATATTTTGTTTTTTTCTTGCCTCAGTGGTTTACCGGATGTCAGAAAAAGTGAATAACTGTATTTCTTGTGGGAAACAGATACCGCATAGAGATTATCATAATTTGTGTATACCTTGTTTAGGACCTGAGCACGACGTTGTTGGATGCCGCTTTTGTGCTAGGTTTAACAAACGCACTATAAAGCGGAGGTTGGATTGTGCAAGGTTGGTCTTTGGGAAG
Source organism: Protopterus annectens (assembly GCF_019279795.1). Lineage (NCBI taxonomy): Eukaryota > Metazoa > Chordata > Ceratodontiformes > Protopteridae > Protopterus > Protopterus annectens. The sequence goes on from NC_056745.1 coordinate 209,275,549, forward strand.
CGGTGCAATTACAAAATGCCGTCGGATGCTCCGACGCCGGCTTCCTCAAAGAAGCGCAAGGACAAGGCAGTTAAACCTAGGTTAGAGGAGTCGTCCAACCGGACGCCAGTTCTTTAGAGGTGTCAGTGGAACCGTGGTTCCGACGGAGGCCTCTCTGGAGACCCAGGGAGAAACTTTGATTTTACAGGATGTGGCCTCCCAGGAGGCAGGGCAGGCTGTAGGGGGTTCTCAAATAACTGTACTACCCTCCCTTTCTAAGGGGTCTAGGCCCTCTCTTTCTGCTTCCAAGGCTTCTCCTAGACGCAGGTCTAGTTTAGCTTCGTGGGTGTCACTCCCAGTTCTTCAGGTGCTGTGCCCAAGAAGCACATGCTCAAAATGGCAGAGGATTTAATTACTTTAATTAGAGGCTCTATGCCCCCTCCTGATAAGAGGCCTAGGATGGAACCTGTGTTGGGGATTATGAGCAGGCTTCGATGTGTCTGAGTCTTCGGCTGAAGACTTGCAGGAGTATTCTCATTATTCTGATTCTGATATGGATGATTCTACTCCTTCTGCTTCTCCTCCTGAGGATTTTTCTTTTCAGAGACCCTTCACTCCATGAGAGAGCATTTTAAATGGGAAGGTCAGGATTTCTCTGATTCCAGGAAAAGGCTTAGGGAATTTTTGTTTTTACCCCAGCATAGGCCTTTAGCTATTCCTCCTGTTCTGAATGTGGTGGAAGATGTGTTTGCAGAGGCTTCTCTTAATCCTGATTCTTTGCCTCCTGCTCCTGTTAAACCGGATAGGTATTACAGGGTGCCTGAAGCTCATAAGTATCTTTTAAGAGTCCTAGGGCAGACCCAGAAACTGTTAGCCAGGGGCCTAAGGGTGTTAAGGCTTCTGTTGTCAAAAATCCGGTTCCTGCAGATAAAGAGGCCAGGGCCTTGGATAGATGGGGAAAGAAAGTTTATACTTCTTCCACTCTAGCCATGAGAGCTTTGAATTGCCAGTTTCACATGTTGAAATATCAAAATTATCTCCTTTCTCAGTTGAAATCTAAGGTTGATGCCCTTGCGGAAGGTATTGACTGTAAAGAGTTACAAGATTTAGTGCATGTTTCTGAGCAGGTGGGTAAGCATTCTTTGCAATGTGGTTTTGATGCTGTACAGGCCTCGTCTAGTGTGGCTGCCACTGGGTCAGTTCTTCGCAGGCATGCCTGGCTGAGGGATCAAAATTTATCCGACCATGTTAAAACTAGGATTTTGGATGCCCTTTGCAATCTGATGTCTTGTTTGGTTCTCCTGTTGAGGCAGTTTTAAAGAAAATGGAAGATAAGGCTAAGTCTATGCAGACTGTTAAAGATTTTTTGCAGGTTCAGCCTCCAAAGTTTAGTAGAAATTGGCCTACTAAAGGGTGGACGTATCCTTCTTATGATTCCCAGTCTAGGGGTAGATCTAGACGTGGCAGGGGCAGAGGTCAGGGCTCTTTCAGGCCCAGAACAGGGAGTTCTCCTGCACAGTCTTCAAGTGAGGGCAGGGGTCAGTCCTTTCGTAAACAGACCCAATGACCTACCTTTTCAGCTGCCAGAACCTTCTCGCCTGGCAGCACCTTTGGGAGGAAGGTTGGCACTTTTCAAAGAAAATTGGAGTTTGATTACCCAAGACAAATGGGTACTGGATATCATACATCACGGTTACAGGTTTTATTTCCATACCTTGCCTCCTTTCAAAGGCATGCCAGACATTCCTCCTCAACAAAGAATAGAGGCTCACAAGCAAATTTCACTGCTACTCCAAATAGGGGCCATACAGCCGGTTCCTTTGCCAGAAAGGGGCCTAGGATTTTATTCTCGCCTGTTCCTAGTCCCAAAGAAGGGGAACACGTGGAGACCAATTTTGGATTTGTCTATCCTCAACACTTATCTGGACATTCCCAAGTTCAAAATGTTGACGTTGCAGCAGCTTTTACCTCTGCTGGGCAAAGATCATTGGATGGTAACTTTGGATCTCAAGGAGGCTTACCTTCATGTTCCTATCAGACTAAGTTGCAGGAAGTATCTGCGTTTTCGAGCTGGGACTTCTCACTATCAGTTCTCTGCATTGCCCTTTGGCTTATCTACTGTGCCCAGAGTGTTCACGAAAGTTCTGGCTCCAGTGATAGCTTTCTTCAGGCTAAAAGGAATACAGATCTATCCTTATTTGGACGACTGCCTGATTCTGGCTCAAGGAAGGGAAGAGCTTCTTCATCATTTGGAATATGTGATAGCAGTGCTAAGATGCCTGGGGTATTCTGTGAATGAAATAAAGTCCAGTCTAGTACCCTCTCAAGACATGTGCTTTCTGGGTGTGAGACTGAATACAGCATCCCAGATGGCCTTTTAACCCCGGACAAACAAAAGAGTCTATCCCTTTACTTCCATCAGCTATCTCATCAGTCCGGGCTGACTGCAAGGACAGTCCTTCAAGCCTTAGGGTTCATGGCATCTTGTATTCTGGTGCTTCCCAATGCCAAACTGCATATGAGGAAGCTACAATGGTATAAAATGTATGGACACAGCACTGCCAGGATCTGGACACTGTCATTCAAATAATACCTTGCATTCAAAAGGAATTTTTGTGGTGGGCTCAGGAATGTCACCTAAACAAGGGACTCTCTGTGACCCGGCCAGAGGCGAGTCAGATTTTAACGACAGATGCCTCAGACATAGCTTGGGGAGCTCATCTAAATGGAAAGTGGATACAAGACAAGTGGCCTGCCAGACTACAACATCTACATATCAACATGAAGGAGATGTTAGCAGTCCAGTTTGCATTAATAGCTTTCAAGGATTTACTTCTTCCAGGGCAGGTGTTGATTCTAACAGACAACACAACTGTCATGTGGTACATCAACAAGCAAGGGGGAACACATTCTTATCCTCTATGCAGGCAAGCAATGATTTTGTGGGAGACTGCTCTCAGTTTACAACTAAGTCTTCAGGCAAGGTTTCTGCCGGGAGCACAGAACTCCTTAGCAGATGTGTTAAGCGGACAAATCATGGATCCCCACGAGTGGAAACTGGATCTTCATGTATTTCAGAAATTGACAGTGTCCTGGGGAACTCCAGACATAGATCTGTTCGCTTCTCCCCTAAACAACCAGCTGCCAAAGTTTTGCACAAAGCGGTTTCATCACACAGCTTGGAAAGTGGATGCTTTTTCTTTCAGTTGGAAAAATCTTCATGTGTATGCCTTTCCACCTCTGCCTCTCCTCCCAAAGGTACTTCTGAAGGTCAGACAGGACAAGCCAAGGATGATTTTGATAGCTCCAGATTGGCCTCGACAGCACTGGTACCCACTACTGAGAAGTCTAGTACGGAAGCCTCCATGGCCTTTGCCTTTGATTCCACATCTGTTGTCCCAGGAGGACAGTCATTTGCTCAATGTCAAACTTCACTCTCTTCACCTAACAGCATGGCATATTCTGTTTTAAACCATAGAGGGTCTCAACTTCCACAACAAGTTTTGAATGTGATTTTGGAAGCCAGAAGGCCTAGTACAAGGAAAGTGTACGCAGATAAATGGAAGAGATTTTTATTTTGGAGTGCAGCTAAGGATTTGGATGTTTCTGAGCCTGCTTTAAGTGTGGCTCTTCAATATCTTACTGAGTTATTGGACAAAGGTTTGTCCTTCTCTTCTATTAAGATTTATGCTGCAGCAATTTCAGCTCACTACGATTGTGACCCACCATTGTTTTCTCATCCTTTATTCAAGCAATTTCTCAGAGGGGCAAAGAATATAAGACCCCCACGAAGAGCTCCTACTCCTGCTTGGGATCTCAATTTTGTGTTGGAGAAACTCACTCTACAACCTTTTGAGCCTGCAGCTACTGCTGAGTTGAAATATTTGTCATGGAAGACTGCTTTTTTGTTGGCCATTACCTCTGCAAGAAGGGTTTCTGAATTACAGGCCCTTATGGCAGTTGAGCCTTTCTTAATTTTTCACAAGGATAGGGTATCTTTACGTACCAATCTCTCCTTTATGCCTAAAGTGGTTTCTAGTGTGGCTTTAAACCAAACTATTCATTTGCCTACTTTTTATGCAAATCCCCAAACTAAAGGGGAAAAGATTTTGCACACCTTAGATGTTCACAGGCAGTTGCGATATTATTTGGACAGAACTAAAGGGTTCAGACAATCTCAGCAGTTATTAGTTTCTTTTGCTTTGTGCTCTCAGGGCAAGCCTGTGTCAAAACAAACTAAGTGGATTGGATTTTGCATTGCTTTCTGTTATTCCCATCATGGCAAAGTGATTCCAGCTGGGATTAGACCTCATTCCACTAGGGCTACTGCCACTTCAACAGCTTTTTTGAGGGGGGTGGCTACTAAGGATATTTTGGAGGCAGCCACTTGGAGTTCAGTGCATACCTTCTCTAGGCATTACCACCTTCCCTTGTACTCTAAATCCAGGGCTGGTTTTGCCACTGCTGTGTTGCAGGGCATTTTGGCAGCTCCTGCTTCATTATAGTTTAGCCATCCTCCCTTACCTCTGCTTTGGGATTCTACCCAAGTGTTAGGACTGCAGCAATGTGAGATGAAGAACATAGTACAGTTTTGTACCTACCATAAATGTAGATGTTCGAAGATCCACATTGCTGCAGTCCAATTTACCCTCCCTCCTTCCCCTCTGTTGTTTGAGGTGGTTGTGTGGGTTGGGTTATCCATCTGAGGTAAACTGCTTTTTGTATATTGCATTTTGTATATATTGTATATATTATACATATTTTTGGTGTTAGACTAGCTGTTTGTTTAGTTGTGGTCTTTGGGGTTGGACCTTTCTTTTTAGGGTCTTCTGACATCTGGGGCAAGAAAAGACTGAGGATATGACGTCGGTCATGCGCATTTGTACCCTGACGTTCTGATGTCAGTCAAATGCGCCCTGACCGACGTCAGCCTTATACTCTGATATTCGGGCCGAATGAGGGACAGCGGACTACCCAAGTGTTAGGACTGCAGCAATGTGGATCTTCGAACATCTACATTTATGGTAGGTACAAAACTGTACTTTGTTTAACTGTGCAAAACCTGATAATTTTGACCATCGCTTGCTTCACTAACACAGTATTACCGTATACAAGGAGTTAATTCTCAACACAGGTAATGTCTTATTTGGGCAGTCTGTTCAGGGTTTTCAGGCTGTGGAAAGTAGAATGGAAGCTTTATTTTTCATTTTTTTCATACTGAAGGACTGAATTGCATTGCACATGCATTTACCCCCCAGCACTGGCTATTTGAATATTAATCAGGAAGTGCCACATCACTGGATAATGCCCCATTCCATTTCCATTCTTTGGCTCAGTTTAGTTTGGCCATAATCAGATTGGTCTCTAGAAGGCACACAGACTTAACAGCTTCTGCCAATGACGCATTTCTAACTGTTCATCCTTTTGGGAGTTGAATAGTCTGTTTCTCACAAAATATCTTAATGTGCTTTAGTGGGTTGTTTAAAGAGATAAAGAATATGCTAGGATGGAATTTTCTTGTATTCTCACACAAGATAAACCTGTTATTTATATGCTTCTGCAAAGTTGGAAATACTTTAGTGAAACATGCTTTCTGTCTGTCTCTCTCTTGCATTTGAAATGAGCTTTATATTTTTCCTCATGTCTTCATCCACAAGGGTGCCAATGAAACTGGAAGGGAAGGAAAGGACTGTTACTCTCTTACTGGTTTTACCGGATCTGTTTTTCTCAACTTTCATGGTTAGATTTGACACATCCACTGTGGTCTGTTTCACAGCAAACTGCCTAAAACACAAGTGTTCCTTTGCTGAAATACTTCATGGATTGGTGGCCACTTCTCATTGTAACTGATGCATCTGTATCATCTTTAAACCTTGGTTCTGTATTAGAATAGGACTGGAGATGCGTATTCGTCAATAGTGTTGGTTGTGTTTTTATATTATCTGCAGTCGTGGACATCACAATGGTTTGCTTCAACCATCCTTTTTGGAAAAGTGATTGTAGTGTAATCTTTCTTTCCACAGGATATGTCTACACATTTCAGAATGCTGCCACCACCTTTGAGCTCCTCTGTTTCAAGTTGGCAAGTTAAGCGAGTTGTGCATTTTCCACACAAGCATGATGTTCCCTGCATTGACCACAATTTTTTATGGTGATTACTTGAAACTCTACCTTACTTGCTGCTTCCTTATCTTTTCAGTCATGTCGTCTTTTGTCTTATCATTGAGAGTTTTCAGTTCTGTCATTGACCAGTTCCCTATATCCATTTTGAATTGTTTTCATTATAATCATGCATGATTACTGGTAGCTAGTTAGCACTTTCTTCTAGTCCTGAAACTTGCCCCTGTGCATTAAAAAGTGAAAACGAAACCGTATGCGTTAATGGTGTTATTTTGCAACGTTTGACACAAGCACTTCTTATTTAGCTGTACATGGCAGAAGAACATTACAAAACTGCTACCTTTTTGAGTAAGTACCAGACTGTACAGGTGGTCAGCACCTGGCAAAGACAGAACCAATTTGCTTGTCATCAAAATTTCTGCAACAAAAACAGAAAAAGCTAACAAACTGGGCAGGCCAAAAGCAACTAAAAGTCAATACTGTTCAGTAAAAGTAGGCTACAGTGAATGCTGTTTGGATGGTGAACTGTGAGATGGTAATGAAGGAAACAAACATCATTGTTCTACTATTCGTAATATTTATGAGGCTGTACCTGGGATACCGCACAAATGTGTTAATGTTACTGAAGAAGCCGATAATACCAGTGACGGAATGTGTGGAGATATGCTGCAGAGGAGGTCAGTATGAGGCTGGAGTGTTGGAGGAAACTATGAATGAGTGAATGCATGCTGTGTGAAGTGACCAGGTAGAATTCAGAAGAAAGAAAGTAGCAGAAGAGCATTATAGAGATGCTTAATTATCAGGTCAGGATGGTCTTAAGAGGAGATAAAGATGGCGCATTGAACATAGACTTCAGACTGCAGCTTCACATACTGATATAATGTCTGGTAGCAGAATGGGTTGAAAAAAGGAAGATGAGCAGCAGTGCAGTAGCTAGATGGCGAAGTCAGACAGCCTCAAAGGGGCATTTACTGTCCACTGCGCTCATATGCATATGCCTCTGCTCTATATAACTGTTTGCTGGTAGAACCGTTTGTCATGCAGGAAGGAAAGAGGAGTTTAAAATCACTGTGGGAAAGTGAAAGTGAGAACATTTTTTTCTGTCTAAACCAGGCTATAAATATATCTAGATGTGCATATATAAATGCATATGATAAACATATTTGGAAATTTAAGAATATTGTTGGATGCAAGTTGTTATTAGAGACCATAGGGTACATTCTTAAATAACTGCCATGTGTAAAAACACTGTAGATTGTAACCAAGGTGACCCATATTTAGTCGGCATGGTCATTGGAGGGGCAAGGGGGAGGAGTATGGGCTGAAGTGCTCAACAGCTGGTGAGGAGGGATCTGGTAATGCCCACCACATTGGCGACATCCATTAGAGACTAGGCACTCGCCCATGGAAGAGGTCAGGGCAGGCCTACACTGCTGTGTTAGAAATTGTGGGTGTGAGCACTCACATAATTTCCTACCCAGATAGCCGTTGCAAGTCAGTAGGCCACATATGTGATTGGGTTAGGAAGGATAGGGACATACCCAGGTCCATATACTGACCCACTACCTAATGCCCGATACTTAATTCCAAGAACTCATGCCCAGTTTAGGGATGCCTGGTTTTCACCCTTGGGGAATGAATGAACTGACTGGGCACCGGTGGGGGAGCTTTTAGGCAAGTGCTTGCAGAAGGATTAAAAAAATGATAGGGTGTCAGTAGCTCAACAGATAGTACACTTCCCTTTAGTGCTGTCAGATCAGAAGGCTGCGAGTTCTATTCCTATCATAGGTGCTTGTATTAATTTTCCAGTGCTTGCACTGCAGTACAGCATAATGTAGGTGCTGCACTGTTGAGTGTGCCATCTTTAGATGAGATATTAAACAGAGGGCACCATCTGCCTGAGTTGGTGCTAGCTTAGGGAGAAGTTCCCTGGTACCCTGGCCAGATTTGCAGTAGCTGGTATGAATATTACCTTAGGCCTCCACTGAAAAGAGGCCACTAACCTAGGGAGACTAACCCAGTCAACAAAGCATAAATAAATAAAATAAAGGTGTGTGCTACTGTCATCAGATGATGTGATGATAACACAGACTTTTTAAACAAGCTAAATATCTACTTCAGTAGATTTGAGGAATCCAATAGAAACATACCAAAGAGACTACCAACCAATGCAGATGCCACATCACTATGGTTCAACTTGGAAGAGATACACAGGAACCCATGTAGGGTTCACCCGGGCAAAGCAGCTGGTCCAGATATGATCCCAGGGAGGCTACTTAAAAACTGTGCTGATCAACTGGCACCAGTCTTCAAAGACATTTTCAGTACATCTCTCAGCCAGGAAAAAGTGCCCAAATGCTTCAAGACCACCATCATCCGTCTGTCCAAGAAACCATCTCAGCATCATTAAATGATTAACGGCCAATTGCACTTACCACAGTAGTGATGAAGTGTTTCAAAAAAATGGTCAAGGATCACATAACATGCTGCCTACCTGCTACATTTGATCCTTTTCAATTTGCATACAGGCCAAACCGTTCTACTGTGGATGCCATAGCCTCAACACTACACACCTTGGACCACCTGGAAAATAAGGACCGTTATGTATGTATGCTGTTCGTAGACTTCAGCTATGCCTTCAATACAGTAATCCACAACTGCTGTCTAAGCTGAGTAATCTAGGCATAGAAAAGAAAATATGCAACTGGATCCTCTGCTTCCTGACTGAAAGGCCACAAATAGTTCAAGCTGGAAAACATCACTCAAACAGCTCACCCTAAACACCAGGGTCCCACAAGGTTGTGTACTCAGACCACTTCTTTTCACACTTCTAACACATGACTGCACAGCTATGCATCATTCAAACAGAATCATCAAATTTGCAGATGACACCACAGTAATTGGCCTTATCAAGAAGTTAGACAAGGGAGTCTACAGGGAGAACGTGACCCAACTCGTTCATTGGTGCACTGACAACAACTTAGCACTAAATGTTGGGAAAACAAAGGAAATCCTCATCGATTTCAGGAAGGTAAATAAGCCACACACCCTATCATCATTAATGGTGCCACAGTGGAGAGAGTTAATAGCACTAAATTCCTAGGGATACATATCTTGCAAGACCTCAGTTGGGCCGCAAACACGTCTACCTTTATAAAGAGAGCCCAACAACATCTCCAATTCCTTAGGAGACTTCGTAGAGCTAACATCCCCCCACAGGTCCTACTTACCTTCTACAGAGCCACGATTGAGAGTGTACTGACAAACATCGTCTGGTATGGAAATTGCTCTCAAGCTGATCAGAAGGCACTGGATAAGCTCATTAAACAAGCCACAAAAATCATTGGCTCCAACCTTCAATCCCTACAGGACATATATTCAAACAGATGCCATGGTAGAGTCCGAAAACTACTGATGGATATACACCATTCGGCCTATGGACTGTTCAAACTCCTGCCAACAAGGAAGCTCTACAGAAGCATTAGATGCAGGACATCCAGATTCCATAACAGCTTCTTCCCATGTGCTGTCAGACTGCTGAACAACAAACCCATAGCCTAACCCACTAAATGGGTAAATGGACATTATTTACGTGCAGTATGTCATTGTTGTTTACATAAAACTCTACATAGCTCACTTTACATGTCTCTATCTGCACTATGAAAACTGTAAAACCGTAAGTTTTTTTTTACGTGCCACTCCTCTTTCTTTATAGTACTGTTTGTTATATATCCTTATATTTCTCCTAAGTCTGTTCCTGTTGTTGTATTGTTTTTGTTTCTGCTGTAAAAACTTTCAAGTTATCTATTTTTTATTGTATTTATTTTTAGTATCTTATTTTGATTCCTATTTTCAGTATTTTTAAATTATTATTAATCTTCCTTCTGTAAACTATAATTCTTATGGTACGAGCCTGAGTATCGAAATTTCATGCAGTGACATGCACTTTTTCTTCTGTGTTGATCTGTGTGGCAAAGTTTACTTTGACTTTGACTTTATGGGTTTAGGGTGGTATGTAAAACACATAGGGCAGGAATTTAAAAGTAGTTGCTGATAAAGATGTAAAAAATAGAAATGCGTTATAAACCTAGACTAGGTTGTAGCAGAGGGTTGTAATAAAAAGTGCTTATAAATAAAAGCAGAGTTATTCCAGTGACTGACTGCTCAAGTTTTTCTTCAGTACTTTTATAGAAGAGGAACTAACATCTGAAGTTTTGGACTATTTATTACTATTGCTTTTAATTCTAAATTTAAGAGATTTTATTTTTTCTCAAATTACAAGGAAGTGAAGGCAGTCTTGCTCTTGCTGGGGATAGCCATCTCCTCACATCTCTGCTACAGTTTATGATGCTGAAAATAGATATAAGACTATGAGATGGTCAGAGAAGATGGCTGCACACTAAACAGCATAACTTTAGCTCTCCCTGTGTGAAAACAGAAGCTGAGAAAGAGTGCCATTTGATTTTCTTCTTTTTTTTTTTTTTTATTTTTTGGTAAAATTCAGTTACTGGCTAGTAGATACTTTATCTGGATACCAGTAAAGAAAAACTTTGGAAAGCCTGAAAGAAAATCAACCAGAAAAGCTAATTAGAAAACACTGGGAATGATTCTGCAGTTGTGTTTTGGTTCAAGGGATGGCTTCCAGTAATTTAGAGGAAAAAATAAATCAAATGTACACAGAGGTGATTAAAATAAATTAATCAATGAAGGAATATAACATATCAATTCAAACTACAAAAGGCTGTGAAAAATAGAAGAAGCTTTAACTAGTCATTCAGATGAACTGATAAAACTGCGACAACCAGAGGCTAACTTGAAGTAAAATCTGGCCATATATGAGGTTTCTCAAGACGAACTGTTTAAAAAAAAAAAAAAAAAAAGAGTTAAAAGAGAGAGCGCACAGAAATAAAAACATGACATTTTCTGCTGTACCCAGGGTTGCCAGATGTCCCTATTTGGGCGGGACTGTCCCGAGATCAGCAGCCTGATCCCGAGTCCCGCCCTGCCGGTTTAAATCCCGGCCAGCCTCTGCTTTGTTTGTTTTTTTTTTTTATTGTCCCGTATACCTGGCATACGGGCCAATAAAAAATTGCTAAACACGGAGCTTCTTGTGTTCTGCATTAAACACGAGAAGCTCCGTGTTTATCAATTTTTGATTGGCCCATATGCCGGTATATGGGCCAATCAAAAATCGCTAAACACGGAGCTACTTGTGTTGAATGCGGAACTGCAATGCATTAAACACGAGAAGCTCCGTGTTTAGTGCAGAGCTACTGACTGAGCTCAGTTCTTTAATGTGGTCCGCATTAAAGACCTTTTTTTTTTTTGGTCTTCACTTGACGTTAGAGACCTTCTTTTTTTTTTTTTTTTTGTCCCTACCTGGGGGGCTGGAAATCTGGCAACCCTGGCTGTACCAGAGAAACTGGAAGGATTTTATGAAAGCACAAATAAGTAATTGGACTGGTGCTCCACAGTAGAATTTGGCAACTGAAAAGGCACATTAAGTGTATGCTTCAAACCTGACCATGAGAAAGTAGCCAATAACTATATTAGTAAAGATGCAATCATACCAGCAAAAAGAGTTGACACTGATAAAACTGTGGCAGAAAGACTAAGTATTAAAAACTGGAGATACAAAATGTTTGTAAAAATGATTATTCACTGTACACGAGTCAGAAAAGAAGCAGATTTACCCCAGCAATAAGGGAATGTCGAGAGGCAGATGTGAGATTCAAGCTCCTGTATCACTGTCTTCAAAGGGCTTTTTCCTGGAGGATCAGGCTAAGGAGGCAATGAAGTTTATCTAACAAAAAGTGAGTCTGCAAGCTAAAGGGACTCTGCTTCTCATTCTTCTGATAGTAAAGGTCATAGAGAGATTTTGCCAGTGAAAACTTTTTTCAGTTTTCCAAAGGGAAATGTTTGAGAGACCGGGAAAAGCACAGGAGTTAGAATCAGCAGTACATTGGTCTTGAACCAGAGTCTGGTGTTGAGAGAAGGAAGTGAACAAGACCAGCAACTCTGACATTAATGAATAAATGGAAGACTAAAAAGCATCTCATCACATTTTTGAAATATGGTTTTGCAAGAAAAAGTGTCTGAAAGCACTGGACTACTGTTAAACTTGTTAATATTTAGAAGGACACTAAAAGAACTAACTGTAAGTAAAACACTTTCTGTTCTTATTAGAATTTGTATAAACCATTTCATGATATAAACTGTGTTATAAATAGCAAAACAGTTGTGTGGTGTATGGTCAGGTGTGATTTAAATATGGGGGTAGTCTTTTCAGTTACTACTGTGTCAAAGGTATTAAAGTAAAGTGCTTTTTTAGTTGCAAGAATTTTTTTTTACATTTTTGCAGTATAAAGAGAAAGAAGGATGGACAAAAGCAAGTTTAATGTTCATAAGTTATGATCTTGGACAGCTGGGGTGGGGTGTAAAGGTGTACTGATTAGGTCATATGTAGAATTATCATATTTTCTTTTTATTTTACAAGAGTAAATGTCTAGATTACTATCTTTGACTTAAGTTGCAAACGGGTGTTTTTGCAAGCATGCAGGCTTTAAAAAAAGACTAAATGAAAGCCATGAAAATGCTTACAGCCGCAAAAATATTAGCTTGTTTGTTTTCTACTTGCAAATGTTCTGTGGAGTCAAGATGTCTGCAGCTGAGAGCAGCTGTGCCTTCTTTTCTGAGTAAAATTTACAAAGACTCATTACTGAGTACATTTCCATGGAGAGGGGCTGTCTGCAGTTGCAAGCAGTTAATCTTGAGAGTTCCTAAAGGGAAATGCAAAATGTAAAGGTACAACAGCAAGCAGTTCAGTGAAAAAATTAAATCTGAAATTAGAAGACGAGACAACCTCCCTAGCAGCAGTTAATAGAACAGTGTACAATTTTGTTTTAATTATTTTCTTAAGGTTAAAAAATAATGTTTTCTGAAAGCATAAAGCTGTTTTTTATACCTGGGAAAGGAAGAGAGAGAAGAAAACAGACAGAAATCAGTGCAAGTGGGAGCACAGACTGTAACATGCACTTTAGCATGGGTAACCTTAATTTTAGTTTAGACAATACTTGGAGGTACAGCCATCAGATGAGGCAATTGCTCCATTCTGGAGGGTTAAACTTCATATTTTGAAGATGTACATAGTTTGTATTTGTTCCAAGCTAATAGAAAATAGGGGTGTTTTGTATTTAGTTTTTTGTTTGAGGATTTTTATTAAAACAAAAACCTTGAAAAATGTGACAGTTTCAAATGGAGATGAGAAGAAACAACCGTACAAAAGATCAGTCTGTCAAGCATTAATATATGTGTGTAACACCAGCTGGAACTACCCATTCAAAAAAACGGTCATGTATAATAGGTGGGATAGTAGCTTTTTATCATAATGGCTATATGCTGTCCATATTATCTTGGAATGTGAATGGCCGTACACGTATAGATAAAAAGGAAAGTGTATTGAATTATAGTAAGAAATGCTGAGTGCAAGTAGCAATACTGCAGTAGACAAATTTGGAAAGAATTGAGCGTGTGAATTTGACAGGGAGGATTTCAGAATGGATATTCAGCAGAATACAAGGGACAGAGGAAAAGGGGAGTAATTATACTAATTGTTAGAGGGGCTCCAATAGTGATAGATGGGGGGGAATGACAAAATGGTAGATTTGTGGTAGTAAGGAGGCTATTGACAAGGAAGGAGGATTACAATGGCATGTAGTTCTATTCCACCAACAAATTGCTGTTATGGAGCTTAAGAAAAATTTGGGAGAACTAATCGGCTTTCAGCAGAGAATATTATTTATAGGTGGGGACTGGAATTTAAGTTGTGGATGTATCTGGGGTTCCTAGAAGGGACAATATAACAAAAAAAGATAGACTTCTAAAGAAGTTTATGAAAATATTTAGTATGGAAGATGTGAATTCAGCAGTAGGATCTTGGATAGAATTTGCGTATTATTCCCAAGGTGCAATAACTGGGCTAGACTAGATAGAAATTATATTTCACAGGCACATGTGGATTTAATTGAAAGCTTCAGCGTGCATCCAGTAACTATTTCTGATCATGCACCGATAAGAACTAAGACAAAAACATAAAGTAATGAAGTAGATATAAGACACTTGTACTTTCCCACCTATCTGTTAAAAAGAGATGAATTTAAGGAATGGGTAATGAAAATTATTTGAGAGTTATTATGGAAGATAGAAATATCTTCAAAATTTATAGCTAGTAACGGAGTTAAAATGAAAATGGAGTTTAAAAATTGTGTCAAAATAAAAGAGAAGGAAATATGGTTAAGAAGTTAATAGAAATTACTTGGGGGACTTACAAAGATTAAAGTATTGCAGAATAAGGGGAATCTCACAGAAAAAGATAAGGAGCAACTGCAGAGTGCTAAAAAGAAAATAAGGGAGTCTCTGGATAATATGCATGAGTTTATAAAGATTGCAGATAAGCAATTATTTCTGATGACTCCAAAGCACAAAAATGTTTAACACAATGACTTGGGCAACAAAAAGTTGAAAAGGTTGTTGCAAACTTGGGGAACCTATAACAAGAAAAATAATAGAGACCCTATACAAGTTTTAGAGAGATTCTGGAATTTTTATGAAAATCTGTATAAAGCAGAGAAATGTGTAAATCAAGGAAGAGTACAAATAGAAGTACATTAGAGAGTCGATTATCTGAATGTTGATTTTCCAGAATGTCAATTATCTGAATGCAGCCTTGCAAAGTTTTCGGGTATGAAAAATCATAAAGTCTGAATATGTAAACATTATACGTATTCGCCTGTGCGTGTTTTTTGAGCTTGTAGCCCACTCTTGTGTGAAAAATATTCTTTATTGTCCACTGTAGTCATTGGATGGTTGAAAAGTGTATTCGCTGCATACAGAAAAAACAAGATTTTAGAATTTGGATGAATTTATATGTTTGATTATCTGAACTACTCTAGGTCCCAATTAGTTCGAATAATCGACTCTCTACTGTATTGTTAGAGGCAGACAAGACTCAACAACTAATAGTTAAGTTAGGAGGTGATGAGATAAAAACAGTAATGTATAATCAGTCTTCAGGAACAAATAGTATTTCTGTGGAAGTTTGGAAATTAGGAGGGAGGAAAATGATAAAGATCTGGAAGATTTTGTTTAATGGTATTTTAAAAGGAGATGATGCACCACCATCTTGAAAGAAAGCTGTGGTGGCTTTGTTACCTAAAGATGGCAAAGGCCCTTCAGACCTAGCTCCATATAGACCCATTTCAATTTAAAAAAATGATTATAAAATGTGTGTCTATACTAGCTAAGAGAATGGCAAGTGTTGCCAAAATTGATAACTATGGATCAGTGTGGTTTTGTGGAGGGGAGGCAAGTATTTATAATAGAACAATGATAATCCAGAGGGAAGCAGAATGTAAAAGTACCTCTATTGTTGGTGGGCCTTGATGCATAGGAAGCATTTGACAGAGTAAGCTGGGATTTTGAGTAGGGCATTGGAAGCATTTGCATTCCCTGATACAATACTATGGTTAATTAGAAGGATATCTGAAGGATCTGTGGCAAGAATTAAAGTGGGAGGGCTCCTCTCACATAAGCTGTGAGGGTTATCTTCTTTCCCGTATATTTGCTTTATATTTAGAGCCAGTGACAAGGAAAATAAGGGACTCAGAAATACAAGGATATAATTGGTACAGTAATCAAGAAAAGTTGCCTTTATTCACAGATGATATTTTGAAACTGATAAATCCAGAAAAAGGCATCTCAGTGTTGTGGAAGATTTTGAGACAGTTTCCCGTCTTTTTGGGATATAAAATTAATGAAGTTAAACTATAGCCATAACTTATGTACCCACACATGAATTGGTTCAGCAATAACTATGTTTATGGTGTCATGATAAGATGAAGTATTTAACAGTATGGATTAAAAAAGCTTCTGTTATAGCAGCTAAGGATATGTTGGAAGAGACGACTAAATAAAGGATAATACAAAAATTGAGAAACTGGAAATTCTTATTTATAGATATGGATAGTACGGTACAAGCACTGAAAATTTAGTCCCTTTAGCATTGTATACAGGTCAGGCATATTTTTATCAATCCAAGGAGAAGTTGTAGACCATAATAAAGAACTGAAGGAATTTATCTGGGAGAGAAAGAGGACAAGAGTTAAGTGGGATAAGTTGATCCCTCCAATAGAACAATGTTTAGGTTTACCTGATTTGAAGGAATATTTTAGAGCTACAAAGTTAAGGTTCATATTCATAATACAGCAGAGGAAGAGGATTATAATTCAAAGTGGAAAAGGATCATGATGAAACAATGGTGGAAGACTGGGAGTTTGGATGTAGATCCTTAAGGAGAATAACAACCATACAGAATATTATATTCATGAAGTAGCAGAAAGTATTCTAACAAGCCAGTATGAGAAAGGAGATTTTTGTGAATAAGGATGACTGCAAGTAGGGGTACAGAAAATAAGCAAAGAGGGGGCTGGAATTTACTGTAGAAACCTGGCAAAGGAACCAGGATACTGAGAGCAAATAACTCTAGCAAAAAGGTAATAGAGTGGAATGAGGCCAAGAAAATAATTTGGATTGCAAGCTAGAGACTATCTTACTACCAGGTATTGATCTCCAAGTATAGGCAAAGATAAAGGGATAGGGAGATTTTAAGTGAAAGACCTGCTCTAGTAGATGAGTTGAATGTAGAACAGAACCAGCTGTTAAAAAAGGGATAATTAGTAGGCCATATAAAATATTGCATGATACCTATAAGAATCAATCAGAGGAGGTTAACAAAGATTGGAAAGAGAGGAAAACAATTTACAAGGAAACAATGGTAAGACCTATGTATGGCTCCCAAATATGCTTCCAAGTCCAGAAAGTTTAGAATCTTTGAAAGTGTTTGCACAAGTACTTTATACTCCAAGCAGACTTAAGATTTTTTCCTTGGGTAGATAGCAAATGTTGGAGGTATGATAGAGAATGGAAGTGTAATGAGTTGGCTGATTTTAAAAATTCACTACAGAAATTCACTACAGAGTACTCTGTCAGAAGTATTGGGTGAGCAAGTGGCTGGAAGTAAGGAAATTGTTCTTTTGAGCTAGGATACAGGATCTCAATGGCCTAGCCATAGTAAGGCTGTATAAGTTTAATTTTGTTGGCTGCTAGCAATTACTAGAAAATTAAAGTCTATGCCAACTGTATTTGAGGTACTGAATATTATAAAAGAGATACAATTACCAGAAGAGGAATCTTTAGAAAAATGAAGGAGTAGATTACATACAAGTAAATGAAAAATTGTGGGAACAATACATGCATAATAATGTTCAAATGGAGAAATATTGAGGTTTAAGGGAAGATAGGAATTCAGCAATTGTTTGTAATAATGGACTGATAGTAGCAAGGAAAGTATATGTGATGTATATTGTATTTAAATGGAAAAATGTTAAAATAGTTTTTCTTTTTTGTTACTGTAGGTTTGTCTGTGTATTAAGTGATAATTTAATATAGGTGTTATAAAAATTACATAGACCAACTCGAGCCTTTTTTAAATTTGGGCCCTTGATTTTCTTAGTGAGGAAATATTGTGATCATTCCAGCTGTGACAAGTGTATACCAAAAGGAGCCTTGCACTCAATGGTTGGCCTAATGTGTACCAAATACAGAGAAACAATTGCATCTCTGGAGTCTGAACGCTGTATGCTTTAATATGAGCTGTGTCAAGAAAAAGGACTTTCTTTCAACAGTGGTTATGGTGTAATCAAAGGACTGTTCATTGTCAGCATAGGTTTCCAGATATCTAACTATGGGATCAGTTTTCAGGGGGTGTTGTCAGTGAGGAAATTGCAAAGGGAGTTATGTTTGCCAAAGGATAGAATTATACATTTCTTGGCATTCTTTGGGACAGGCCATCTTGTAGGATTATAGTGTCCTGTAGTGAGTCTGCAAACTTGGTCAGCTACAATCTGTTCACATTAGCTTTGGCTTCTGAAAAGTAAATGCTGAAGAGAAGTGGCCCAAGGACTGAAGCCTGAGACACTCCACTAATAACAGGTCTTCTGGTGGAGGTTGAGCTACTCCCCCTTATTTCCTGTGTTCTATTTGTGAGCCAGTTTGCTATCCAGTGATGTACATGGGGATTAACATTCAGCTGGAATAGTTTATTTTTGATACCTCATTGTGGGAATGGTGTTCAGCACCTCTACAAGGTCAGACAGGCAGTATGCACTGATTTTGTCCTTCTCCATTGCCTTAGTGCCTTTTTTTGAAGATGACAACCTGGCTAAGTAGGTGGTACCTGCCCATGATGAATCCAGACTGGGCTGGGTTGGGAGTCTGTAGGTTACTTATATCCCTGTTTGTTAGTTCATAGGTAGGTACTAGGCACTAGGCTATTGGCCCAAGGGTCTACGTAAGCCTAGCCAGCAAGGTACCATAGCTTACGCCACCCAAGAAAGTTATTTTCCTGTGCCACTGTCCAGCAAAGACACAGAAGTGATCCCCGAGGTGTATTTCCTATTTCCCATCCACTCAAAATTTTTCTTGAAGAGTGCTAATGAAAAACTTTGCTTGACATAAATGGGTTGCTTGTTCCAGAGTATAGGAAGTCTCTGGGACAGGGATCTATCCCTCCAGCATGTCCTGTTTATTGTGGTGACAAGGTTTAGGTCCCTAGAGCGTGTAGCTTGGAGGGATTGGGATTTCTTTAGGTGTAGCATGTCCAACAGCTCTGGGTTTGACATAGCTTTATATGTTCGGCAGAGATCACCTCGGAGTAGGCGATATGCTATGGAGTAAAGCTGGAGTTTTTTGAGGCGGTCAGTGTAGGGCATTTGTTTGAGGCCGGTAATCCTCTTTGTGAGGTACTCCTGTGGCCTTTCCAGCTGCTGCAGATGTCTTGTGAGGTGCATTCCAAAAGGGGCGTTGTACTCTGTAATGGGTCTAATGAGGTGATGAGTAGAGGGGAATAATGACCTCTTTTTTTCCTGGATGAGAACCCTTTTATAATGAGGTGTGCCATGTAGAAGGACTTCCTGACTACAGTGGCAATGTGACTATCAAAGGAGAGACTGCTGTCCACCTGGGTCCCAAGGTCTCTTATCACGCATTTGGTGTTAAGTAGATTGCTGCCTATGTGGTAGTTCATGGGTACAGAGTTTTTACCAAACGGGATGACACTGCACTTTTTGGCATTGAGCTTGAGGCCATGGCTCTGACACCAGGCATCTGTCTCAGTGAGGCCCTTCTGTAGGATGTCCACATCATTTGGGGACTTGACTATGGCTGCTAGTTTGCAGTCATCTGCGAACTTAGTCAGCCAGAGGCCTTCTGTGTTAGCCTGTACTTCAGAGAAGTAGATACCAAACAGGAGAGGTCCCAGGATGGAACCCTGTGGCACTCCACTTGTCACTGCCTTGAGGTCAGATTTGGAGTCTGCAACTTTTACAGTGTGGGTTCTGTCAGTGAGCCATTTGGCAACCCATCTTGTGACGTAGGAATTTATACCTAGTTTAGTGAGTTTAGCTATAATTCCAGAATGGGGGATGGTGTCAAGCCTTGGTGAGGTCAAGATAGGCTGTGTGAACCACCTTACCCTCATCCACGGCTTTGGTGACTGCCTCAAAGAAGTCGATCAGTTCCATAATGATCCTTTCCTTAGCCTTGCAGATGAGGCTGGTCAGGCTAATGGGAGTTTAATTATTCAGGTCTGTTGCAACCCCACCCTTGTGCCAGAAAGTCATTGTTGCTGTCCTCCATTCATCCATCATAAAGCCCGTTTTAAAGCTAATGTTGAATAGCCTCTGCAGGGGGTCTGACAATTCTTGCTTCAGGCTAGCCAGTAGGCAGCCTGGTATGTTATCCAGCTTCAATAGACACTCTTCTTGGCCTTAGTGCCTTTAGAACTTCTTCTTTGGAGATATGACTGGGTAGATGTAGGTATTTGACATCAGAATACTGGTGGGGAGAGGGGGGTTGAAATCGGGCCTGAATCTGTCTACCAGTAGACTAGCAAAGTCCTCTCGGTCTGAGTATCTGGTATCATTTACTATTGGCTCTGCAAAGTGTGACATTATTTCTGGAATTTATAACCTAGCTAAAGAAGTTTTGTGCTTATTTTTCACCTCGATGGCTATTTTTACATCATATCTGACTTTGGCTGATTTAATCAAGTTTCTGAGTTCCTTGTTTTGTTTAGCAAGGTGTTTTGGCTTCATAAGAGTTAGACTTATTTTTGCATGCAATTAGTTTTTTTTTTTTTTTTCATAGAGCCTGTTCATCTTACAGTTCCACAACAGGGCTTTATTTTTGAATTTTCCATTTTATTTGTTTCTTGGGGGAGGGGGCAGATACATCTTTCCAACTATTTACATATGCATAAAAGTTGGCAGCAAAGGATTTTGCATAAGCAGTGGGATGGTTAAGGTGTTGAAAGGTTCTGAGTTTAGTCAGGTCATGGCTCAGTTTTAGTAGATTAACTTTTGCATAGTCTCTGAATACTGAGGTATTGAAGGATGATTCTGGCTTTAGTCGTAAGGTGAATATGTCTAACTGTGGTCCATTTTGACCATGGAGAAAGTTACAGAGGTGGGGAGCAAAGCTGTCCCATATTGGTAATGACTCCAAGTCCAGGATTTTTATCTTCTCTGGTTGGGGGCGGTGTGTAGACTTAACTGGTCCAATTAGTTTGTTTTTATGAAGTCCAGAAATCTGTTGTTATACATGTTCAAGGATGTACAAGTCCACAATTGATGCTGGGTTGTTGAAGTCTCCTAGGAGAATGGTGTTTGGCTTCACACATAAGGACTTCATACTGGTTAGGTAGCAACCAGTATAGTCTGCATTGTACCATATTTAGTAAGATTCAGCCAGTCAGCAGCTGAGTCTTATTTTTGATTAATTTTGATTATACTATGGATAGCATTCATCCTCCAATCAGCTAGTGGGTCAGACCATGATTTTTTTTTTTTTTTTACTTGTGCATGGAATGAAAACCAACAGGAGCACACAATAATCCCTTACAGTAAATTCATTTCTGAAGCATCTTTTCATCTTGTAGCTGCTTCATGTTTGAGGGGGTAAATTTAAACCTAATTTTAAGCAAAAAAAAAAAATACAGCTGTTCTGACATCCCCATCAGCTCAAATCCTAGCCACTGAAAAATCAAACAGAATGCAGCAGATCAATCCAGTACAACTAAAATTTCACAATGCGATTTATTGACATGTTAACACTCTACCTACTAAAGAGATCACTAAATGTGATAGCATAACAAAAATAAGCCAATAGTAATTGCCTGGTAAACCTTAAGAAGCTTTTTCAGGCTCATGGGTGGTGTAAATGATGTCTCATTGTCAATAAAAGTTGTACTGAACCTAAAGAAGAGTTTCACATCTGAAATCAACCATTTCTGTACTGCTTATCTGCTTTTGCAAGGACCTGTTCATGCTACAGTTTCATAGGTTCTTACTAAGCATATGGCCAAGGACAGCTTCAAGGAATCCCCCACATCAATCAATAATGGTGAGAAGCGAACAGCTTTCCTAGTAAGCAGATTTCCCCACCATACACACACACACACACACACACACACACACACATCCCAAGTGAAAATTTGACATCATCCATCCATTTATCTAGACTGTTTCAAAGGTCACCAGCCAAGTAGTCTGACTGATATGTAATTATAGCCTGTTCCAGAAATGGGGATTTACTCCTAGGATCATAGGAGGTTCTTAGGCTAACACCCCTAAGACCCTTACAAGCCTAGCCAAGTTCATCCCTTGTTCCCTATAGGGCCTAGAGATATGATCAATAATTACAAGCCAGTCTAAGTCAGCACCCACTGCCCGTATCTAAGAGATACACAGGTGAAACTCCTGGGGTGAATTTCCAGTTTCCCATCCAGTTGTACAGGTTACACTTAAATAGGGTCAACAAGGGGCTCTGTTTAACTTGAATTGGAAGTTTGTTCCAGAGGAGAGGCAACCTGTGAGAGATGTATCTGTCTCTTCAGTAAGTCTTGTTGATGTCACATGCTAGGTTAAGGTCCCTAGAGCGAGTGAATCATGTACCATTTGACTTATGAATGTGCAGCATAGCCATTAAGACAGGATCATAGGTTGCTCTGCATGCAAAGCACAGGTCACCTCTGAGTAGTCTATATGATGCAGAGTATAGTGACGGTGATTGACTTGTGCTGAAGACCTTGAATTTTCTTCATGAGAAACTTTTGAGGTCTGTCTTGTTGCTACAGGTCCCTGAAAAGGTACATGCCAAAAGGAGCATTGTACTCTATTATTGACCTGATAAGTGAAGAGTACAAGGGGGTTATAACCTCTTGTTTTGGAAGCTATGCCCTTACTTATAAGGTGAGCAGTGTAGAAGGCCTTCCTAACCACTGTGGAGACATGGTGATCAAAAGTAAGATTGCAGTCAACCTGTGTGCCCAAATCTCTCACCACTGATTTAGTGCTTAGTGTGTTGCTGTTAATATGGTAATCCACAGGGACATTGCCTTTGCCGAAGGGGGTGATAATGCATTTTTTTGCACTGAGTTTAAGTCCATGACTTTGGCACCAATCACTGGTTTGAATAAGCCCTTCTTGTAGAATGCTGACATCATTTGGGGACTCAGTGACTGCACCCCATTTGTCATCAGCAAACTTTCAGCCACAGACCTTTTGTTTTTACTTGTACTTCTGAGAAGTAGATTCCAAACAATTGTGACCCCAGCACCGATCCCTGTGGAACACCATTGGTAATGGGTCTACTGGTGGAGGTGGAATCCTCTCTTTTGACTATGTGTTCTGTCAAAGAGCCAGTTTGCAACCCACCTGACAATATATAGCTTGATCCCAAGATGGGTGAAATTTTCAGTGATGCCTGAGTAGGGGATTGTGTCAAAGGAATTGGCTGTATGCAGAGATTTGCTCTCATCCAGGGCTCTGGTGACTTCCTTGAAGAAGTCCACCAGGTTCAACAGGCATGATCTTCTCTTGACAAAACCACACTGGGCCCGGTCAAGCATTTGAAGGCTTCCTATATCTTTGTTGATAAGTTCCATGATGACTCTCTCCATGGCCTTGCAGATAAGGCTGGTTAGGCTTATGAGTCCATAGTTCCCAGGGTCAGTGGATGCACTCCCTTTGTGCAAGGGGATGAATGTAGCTGTTCTCTGTTCTGCTGGGACAAAACCAGTGCTTAGGGTGTGGTTAAAGAGAGTACTCATTGATGTTGTTAACTCCTGTTTTAAACCATTTAGAATGCAGCCTGGGATGTTATCAAGTCCCACAGAGGCTGTTTTTCCTTGGAGAGAGCAGTTAAGACCTGCTCTTTAGAGATACTAGGTGCAGAACAGGTGGTAGGAATGCTATGGGGTATATGTGGCAGGGATGGAGGGGAGTTTTTACCAAAATATTTTCACTAGTGGGTTAGCTATTTCTGCAGGTTCAGTATATGCGGTATCATTCACCACAAGTTCAGCACAAATCTGGGCTTTTCCTTTAAGGTTTCAGATGTAGCTAAAGAAAGCCTTATGATTATACTTAGCTGGGAATGCTAATTTACATTTGTAGTTAGCCTTAGAGGACTTTAGAAGATGTCATATTTGCTTGTTCACACTGAGAAGGGTGTGCTTCCAAGTCTGAGACTGTTCTTTCATGTTCTTGGACAGAAATTTCTTCCATTTGTTGTATAGCTTTGTGACACAAGGGAAATATTGCCAGCCCAGCTATCTGGGATTTTGTAAATAGTTCTTTGTCATTTGTGAATACCAGCATCATGCAATTGCTTGTGTTACCAAATGTATTGGAACTATATGTTATGTGTATATTAAACTACTGGTACAGAAGTTTCTGTTGAATGGGGTTTGTACAGTACTGAGCTTCAAGGATGTGTCCACGGTGTACCCTACTGGAAAAGAGCAGAAATGTATATAAACTATATACCTGTGCAAATGTATATTTTAATAGTAGAAACTGGAACATACAGAGTTAACTTGCAAAACTTCAAGAAAATAAGTTGAAATTAAATTGTTTTACGATTTGTGTTATAAAAGTTAGTTTCAATACAGCAAGGAGACAGGATGTCTAGAACTAGGGTGCCTTCTGCATTGTTTTTGTGTTTATTGTTTTATGTCTTCTAGCAACTGCAAACATCTGAAGGGTATGTATTTTTCACACAGATATGTTAAATGTTGGACACTGGGGGGTTAGCCTGGGAACTAAAGACAGGTGACAAAAACTGATGTCATCCAATCTAACCCAGCAGTAATATTTGATATTAATTTAATAACTATCTCAGAGAGGGACTGTGCATTTTGTATTTTGTCTTGGACCTAGCAAGAACATCCACTCATCATCACCATCTGCACTTGTTTTGCTGTAAGTAAGATTTAGGTATAGTATCTCTTTTATATATAGATAGGAATATAGCAAGATTAATTTAGATGTTTTATGTCTTTATTTGAGACTGTCCTGCAATGTTGTTTTAAAATATTTCCTGTGATTTTGCACTCCGAAGTAACTGTGTTTGTGTGTTGAGTATTGTCTTATTTTATTTATTATTAAATATATTTAAACCTATCTTTGTGAATGATATGTGTGAAACATATTTAAGCTCTTAGAGTACTTGCATATGTATTTGGTGACACTGTACAGGCCACTTCTAAATAGCCTTGCTCTTGGTCAGACTACCATTTGGATCAATAGTAACATTACACTGTAGGATTGGAACCCTTTGGTAAGGGCCTTAAAGTAGCTTATAAGGGGTTCTGTGACAGTGATAACTACCTTATAGTCTGGGCAGAAGGGGCCATAGCTAGTAAACCTGTGCCAGCCTTTCCCAGGTGTGTGTTTGTGTGTAAATCAAATCTGTGTGTGTGTCAGCTACATGGGCAGGGACATGAAGCACTAGTTGGAAACGGAGAGTGTTGGAGGACTTGGCTTGGAACCCTGGCTAAGGATTCAACTCTATAGCTGTGCCAGTGGGGAGTCTTATTGGAGGTCTGGAGAAAGAGGGAGAAGCCAGCCCCAGACTGACTGTGATCTCTGTGTGGTCTTAAGGGAAATTGCACTTTATTGTGTGTGTACTTGTCACCCTCCCAAGTGTACGTCCCCCATTGGTGCTAGTGGTGAGGATGGAGGCTCCTTGATTACTGGGCCAGTGCTGGGATATCACAAGCCTGTTTATGGCAGATGTCCATCAGGCAGGCTTATTCTTTTTAAAGGATCTTGCTTTGGTCCTATCCAGTACAGCTGAGTAAATACAATTGTATAGATGTTTATATAGAGCATTGGTGTTTATCCCAGTCTAGTTGTCCTTCCTGCCATCTGGTATTGTTGATTTGGTCGCAGAAGTATATGTCTAGATCAAAAATTTGTGATATCACCTGTGAATAGATTCAAAGTGTGTGGAGCTTTTCAAAGCCCAGAAGATTATACAGAGGTCACACCTCAGGAGACTGATACTCAGCAGCAGGGCAGGGCTGTTATCAGAGTATATAAAGATACTGAGACCTGGAAGCTTTTTAGGGGAGAAAAGACTAAGGACCCTCAAATTAGTTTAGGTGCTTACTGAGTTACATGCTAAAAGATGCATTATATTAAATGATGGGCCTAGTAAGTGAAGAATAAATTGACTATTAATTATTTGGACCTTAAGGAAATTACATGAAGGATATGTTTTGAAAAGGTAGAAGGATTTTCTAACCATATTACCATGTCAAAGATGTGGTTCTCAGAGAAGAGTTTATCAGTGTAAGTACCCAAGTCTCTTATGTCAAATTTAACTAGAATGTTACATCTCCATGTTGTATGTAAAAGAAACTAAGTTGTATTTCTTGGTTTTGCATTTAATCCTATGATAAATGTCATGCATTTGTTTAGTACAGCCCTTGCTAGACATTTTGTGTATCAAATGGGATTCAACCCACACACAGTTTGCAGTAACTGGCAAATTTGGTTAGCACCAGTCCCTTGATATTGCCTTTCTTGTCAAAGGAATATATGCAGAAGAGGAAGGGGCCTTACAAATGGATTAATGTTGGCTTGAGAGAGCTTGTCAGTAATTCCTGCAATGCTGGGAGAGGAGTTAATAGAGTTGAAGGCCTAACAAGGTCTAGATAGGCCGCATGCTCTGTATACTTGCATATATGGCCTCGGCAACCCTTTTGAACAGCTCATCTATGTTAAGCACGCATAATCTGTATTTGACAAAGCTATACTGGTGTGTACTGTGGGATATAAGGTCATCTGTATCATTTTTATTACTACAGTTGTAATACATTGTATAGCCTTGTGGCTAATGCTAGTAAGGCTATAGGCCTTTAATTCCCCGGTCAGTATAGAGACCACCTTAATGCAAGGACTCACAGCAGCTGTTCTTCACATCTCGGGGTTGTAACTGGTGGAGAGACTTAAGTTAATGGCAGGAGTTTTGCCAAATGGAATGTAACATTTCTTAGCAAACATGCAGGAATATTGTCTGGACCCATTTCATTGGTAATTTTTCATTTTATTTTAGAAAGTACTAAAAGGACTTGGCCCATTGTGATTTCAGAAGTTGAGCTGTGAAGGGAATGGGGTGCAGACACAAGGGTGGGTTGTGCATGTTGGAAGAAATTTTGTCTGCAAGAGTATTAGCAATGTCATTGGCCTTTGAGAAGGAAATCTCATTATATTGTATGTAAGTTGAGTACAGAATTGTTGATTACTTCTAATCTTTCTGATATAGCAAAGGAAGGTCTTGTTATCTTTTAAATTACTTGCAACATTAAGTTCAGACTTGAATTTCCTAATGTTAAGTTTGAAGGACTTGCTAGTTTTAAATATCTTTTATAATGCTGAAGTGAGCATCTTCTGTAGATGGTTAATATGGTCAGGTTTTCTTCTGTTTGAGTTTGTTGCTGCGAGAGTTGCCAACATGCTTACATCATATAGATACAGATACCTCAGTAAATCCATTGAAGAAGGAGTCATTTTCAGAGGAGTAGGCAATATCCTCAGACACTGTTTACAGGGCACTGTACTATTTTGATCATCAGTAAAACTGGTAAACGGTAACCAAGTCATATTTGGAATAATCCCATTCCTGCATGTAGCAGAGTTATTAGGTACCACAAAGCAGGTTTACATGGTGGTTGCAGTGAGACAGTCCGATGTGGCTAGGGATGGATAACAAGTAGGGTGGTGTAGAAGGGGGGGCATTAGTAAGGACAAGATCTAGAAGATTAACACCTCTGTTGGGGGGGGGGCATTTTGCTTAAGTGCACTGGCATTTACAAAGTCATAAAATCTCTGAGCATTGTTGACATAACGGAATAATGAAAACTGTGGCCAAAGTACAGTGGCCATAACTGGTTGTGGTCATGTAATGTGTGCAGTATTTACTGAACTTTGAACCTGTGCCCTGTCTCCAGCAGTTTGTGTTTTTGGCAATTGCTAGGAAAAAGTGTAGGCATGCTATAGCAAGCTGAACAGTAAATGTGGTGCTGCAGAAGAGATGAATTTTAACATCACTCGGGGCGGAGTCATTGGTCGAGAAGTTTTTCTTTATCAGTGTAGCTTTTATTTTTTAGTCAACTGAATATGTCCGACTTGAACAATACACCCACCAAATTTGCAGGTAAGAAGTTTAAATATTGTATTTACAGGGAAAGCCCCCTGTACCCTAATGTGGGGGATTTCTCCACCTTACCCCCCCCATTTATTTGCATATACTAACTCTATAGTCCAGTCAGATAATGATAAAGAAAAGAGAAAAGGTAAACTACTTGAAAGGTGCTCATATAGCTGCAGTCCTGCAGTATGGCCAGAACGTTAAGGCATTCTGGGAAGTGCAACTTCAGGGGATGCTCATATAGCTGCAATCCTGCAGTATGGCCAGAACGTTAAGGCATTCTGGGAAGTGCAACTTCAGGGGCTCTAAATCTGGGGGGACTGACTTGCACCCGCTGCCATTCATTGAACAGTAGATCTTCCGTTACAGTCAAGAGGGGGATGTAGGCTGCATAAAATTCACCCACTTGTGCTCCCATTAGACTCCATCAACTTCACTATCATGGTTGTACTCCAGCATTCATAGATAAATTCTACAAGCCTCACTCTAACCATTGACTGACCAACACTAGCGGTGATGCTGAATAACACTGTCCACTTCAGCCACAGAAGAATCCTGATATAAATCAGCAGTTGCAGAGCAGCATAATGTATTCCAACGTTGCACATAATATGGTCCTTGTCATGCTTATTTAGTTCAGTAAGGCACGGCTGAACACAAATAAAATGAATAGATTTTAAAGCAGATCCACTCTATAATCTTGATGAGGCACTTTATAGTGGTGGGTCATGGGGGACCTCAGAGTAGTTTGGATGCCATTTTGGTTAAATAAATAACTGAATGCATTGAAGTAACATATTTTAAGGAAATAATATTTAATTGATTATGAAATAATAGTCATGGGGTCTGTTTAGACTGAATATGCACCAGTCTATCCTTTTGCAGCATTCCTAACACCTTTTTGCTGCGTGACGAATTTGTCTGGTTGCGTAAGTGAGAAATCCAGAGTCCAGCACTGATAAGTAATTACTGGGTAATGCAGAGGCAGCAGTAAGAAAAGAGAGACAAGTTTTGCCACTGTGGTGGATGAACCCATCATGACTGATGTTAGCAGGGTACTACAGTGACTTGGAGAAGGATTGCAGGCAGGGGTAGGAACAGACTTCGTCCCCTTCGACACGTATAAGGTGGATGAGGTTGCAATCCATTGATTCGCTCTTTCTAATTGAATGCCTTAGCCAGCATGATTCCTATTGGTATACAGCAGTAATTCAAACTATTTGGGTTACCTGCAGTCATGTTACTATGGCCGTAAGTAATGGAGTGTGGGGTGGGACTTGACCCCTTCGAAAATGCTTCCTTGTTTCATACATTCAGTACTTCAACTTGTTTGATTGATTTGGATGTCACTTGACAATTCACAGTGGAACTCAAGAGATGCAGGACAGCTTTACCGAGTGCTGCTGTTAAGCATTTTCTCATATACTTGTGAAGCGGAGGGTACTAAAATGCATAAAAGATGACATCAGCAGGTTTAAGGCAATGTG
Organism: Protopterus annectens; assembly: GCF_019279795.1. Lineage (NCBI taxonomy): Eukaryota > Metazoa > Chordata > Ceratodontiformes > Protopteridae > Protopterus > Protopterus annectens. Next base: position 209,304,747 of record NC_056745.1, read on the forward strand.
CATTGTTGTGAATTAATTGCCATAATAGTAAGATGCTTAATACTTTTCAGATTAGTTGAATTTCAGACTACATGAATAGTAGATGGATTTGAAATACTAACCTGCCCAGCTTGATCCCACATTAAAGGTACCATTTCTGTTGGGTCCTGTGAGTAAGGTAGTAGGTAGGATAACCACAGTGGACCCCTTTTCATCCATAACCTATGGTGTGTGATAGATAGATAGATAGATAGATAGATAGATAGATAGATAGATAGATAGAATGTACATAGAATAAAAAATGGCTACACACAAAAACAAAGTGAAGTATGATGTAGCACATGTATACAGTGCCCCACTGTACTTTGTGTGTGATGGTTCATACAGCAGTGAAAAGTCCATCACAACACACTTCTGTTATAATGAACACTGTTAGTCTTAAGTACTTGATACTTATGTCACAAATATTCGTATAGCAGTGTACAGGAGTACCAAGGCATTAGAATAATCCTAGAAAAGTGTACAGGTCTATCAAGGCCTTAAGGTAATCTTGGATAAGTGTGCATAAATACAAGGGCATTAGAGTAATTCTAGATCAGCGTACAAGAGTACAACGGTGTTGGTGTAATCCTAGATCAGTGCAGAGGAGTACCAAGGCCTTAGACAATCCCAGATCAGCTTTGCAGAGGTACCAATGGGTTACACTATTCCTATATCAGTTTACAGGAGTGCCAAGGCCTTGGAATATTCATACATCAGCGTACAGATTTACCAAGGCCTTAGGGTAATCTTGGTTCAGTGTACAGGAGGTACCAAGGCTTCAGAGTAATACAAGATCAATCTGCAGGTGTGCCAAGGTTTTACAGTATGACTAGATTAGTGTGCAGGAGTACCAAGACCTTGGAGTATTGACCAGAACAAAATTTCCTAAGAAACTTGAATGTGAGTTTTACTGAAATAATGTCAATTATTTCAATACAATCCATGTTGGATAGTTTTTTTAGGAGCAAAACAGCATCAGTTTATTTTTAAATGAGGGGTTACTTTCATACACTCCATGTGCTACTCTGTACCTCCGCATTTATTCCATCCCCAGCTAATCAGTCAGCTCTGGAGTGCCTAGTACACCCCCAGAAAATGAAACAAAAATTTTGATAATCGAGTTTCCAGTTTTGTCCACTATATAGTGTCCACTCTGTTTTTCATCTTTGCTTGTTCTTCATAAACATTTTATGAATAAGTGCTTTTAAATGTTTAGCAGCTTTACCCAATGGTTGCTGGTATTCAGAGTATGTTTTGCTTTATAACTGCATCACTGGACATTAATGTGCCAACTGTTTATTAACTTTTCAGTTTCGGAGAATAAAGCCCTTTGTCACCCATCATCTATCGATTCTCTCTCAACCAGTGCTGCTACAGAGGACCATGTTTCAATGGGAGGATGGGCTGCCAGAAAGGCATTACGAGTAGTCGAACATGTAGAACAAGGTATAGTTATTTTCATACATCACCCAGAACATGCCAGCGCACATAAAATAGCTCCTCAGAGCGTTAAAATGTCATTATTAGTTTGACTTTCCAACTTGGGCAGTCATTACTTTGAACTGCAGAATTGCAAATTCTTTCTGTATCTTTATTTGTAATCGGGGAAAATATGAAACAGGAGCAATGCGCTTTTAGAAGGAAAGAGTATTTATTTTACACTAATGTGTTTACATTTATGGGTCTGTGTGAGTGGTGTTCATATTATTAGACTTTGCAATATTAAAATGATTTCTGAACATGGGAAATTGTTACTTTTACATGTGGATCAAATATTCAGGTAACCAAGGAGTAGCACACCAGGTATTGTTTGGTAGGTTCAAATAATGTATACGTATCTAGTTGTGTGTGTGAATTTACTTAGCAGCTGGTCAGTGAGGGAAATGGAGATTGTGTTTAGTGCTGGGTATACTCAACTGATTTATCATAAGAAGGTATAAATTAAGTGTTTTTATTGGGGGGGGGCACGCAAGTTAGGGAATACAGGGGAATAACCGACTGCTCAAGCCAGTACTGGACATTCCTATCCCTAAAATGTCCATTGTTTCTCTGTAATGCCCACCGAAAAGGGTATTCTAGCACTTTAGAAAATGAGTTGTCTTCTTATTTTCTACATTTTAAACATTAAAGTAAACCTATTGTATAGTGTTTTGATCAGAAATAGTTCCCACATGGGGCCATCTTTCTCCATTTCTTTGACAAAAGTTAAACGCCCCATTGTTGTGTCTTCTAGTTTGATGAACTGAACCGACATCTGGGCTTTATTTCTAGGGAAAGAGGAGGTGAGAGTGAGTTTATACATACTGGTTTTGGGAGAATGAGAGGCATGTAATAAGAAACAGGCTAAGAAAGGATAAAATCCTAGTGGAAAGTGTGGTTAAATTGTGAATTATGGGAAGTAAGTTCCACTCTGGTGTCTGGTAGCTGTAATTAGGTTTAAAAGGTTATAGGTGAAATCGGGACAGTATGAAAATAATGTGGAGCACCAGTAACAGTATTTTTCTTCTGCATATACCAGATCCATAGGCCAAGTATTGTGCTTTCTTGTGAATGACTGAAGGGTGAAACTCTGATATTCATTGTAAGCTGCAAATTTCTGTTTCATAATACACAGCTTCACTGCTGGACTGTGAACTGATCCAAAATGCACCCAATTGTACGAATTGTGTTTGCCATTTTGCTGTTGTGTTCTGTTTAAGCAGAATGGTAGATTGCATTGCTTTATAAAATTGTAATAATTTATTTATTTTACATTTGTTTACCAGGATGGTCCGACTGGGACAGCACCCATTTTCAGGAGATGCCTGGAGAGAAAAGCTCCAGCCTAAGCTTACATACAAAATCCTAACATCAAATAATAGAAATTATAGCCAAAAAATGAGTGTTAACACATTTACAGGATAAAAAATGTAAAAACCAAAATATATACATAGTATCAAATAGAACAAGACTTTAAACATTTGAATATAAACAAATATATGGTTGAACTTATATATGTGGAAGAACATAACATTAGGGAATTAAGTATTGAGAATCACTTAGGCAAACTAGTGCCTAGTAATGCTTCCGTGGTGAGAGTTGCAGCTATGAATGTAAACTACTTAAAGAGAAGTAGTGCTGTCAGAAGGGATATGTTAACAGAGTTAGTACGTACAGCCAAATTGTATAAGTAATGCTAAATTAATAATTAACCTGAAGTGTTACATGTGCAAAGCCAGGATTCAAATAAGTGTCTTTTGAATAATCTTTTGAAATGATTAAGACTGCTTATGGATCTAATACTATGTGGAAGGGTATTCCAATTTTTAGCAACAAAGTTAGAGAGTTGCCTGCTGTATTGGATACTTTGGTTATTTGGAGTAAGTCTTTGTTAGATGATCGAAGACTACGAATGTTAGAGTAGGGTTGTAAAAGATTTTTTAGGGAAGATACGTTTTCAGGATTGTGCATTATTTTGTGAGCCATTATTAACTGGTTATAGTTACATGAGTTGGTTCCAACCAATAAAGATTTTTTAGACATTGACATTGATGGGTTGAATGTGTGGAATCTGTTGCAAATTTGGCAATCTTATTGTAACATGATTCGTATTTACTTCTGACGTTTTGAGGTTGGTAAGTATGGGAGATGCATATAAGAGTGAGGAGTGAAGGTGGGTTCTAGCTATGGCTATTCTTGCAGTGTCTGTTAAGATTTTTTTGTTTCTATACGTTGTTCCCATTTTCTTGTGAACCTTTTTGATTGTGTTAGAAATGTGTATGTCAAATTTTAGTCTGTTGTCTATTATTACACCTAATAATTTTGTTTGGGAATCTGGGAAAATCCTAGTATTACTACTGGCAGTGATAATAAAAGTTATCTGGGAGGTTAGTAGGTTGTAGATGGGTGAAAGATCATAAGTTTAGTTTTATTAGGGTTGAGAATGAGTTGTGAGTTTGCTAGCCACGTTTCAATATCAGAGAAGGCTTTTTGTGTGTCTGTAAGAAATTGAGTTATTGTGGATGCTGCACATGTGAGGGTTGAATCATCTGTGCATTGTATGATAGATGCTTGACAGGAGGTAGTATTAATATCATTTATGGATATGCTGAAGAGGAGGGGCCCTAGGATTGAACCTTGAGGGACTCCAAGTGTAACAGGAAGGAGTGGGGGATAGATCTTGCTTCCGTTTCACAGCTTGCTGGTGGCTAGATAGATAACTTTGAAATCAATTAACAGCATCAGGGTTAATATTAATATTATTCAGAGAGGACTTAGGATGGGAAATTGTATCAAATGCTTTAGACATGTCCAAAACAACTGAAGACACTATTTTGACATCTTCTCTGAATTTATTTATAGTATTAGTGTAACTTGGAAGAGCTGTAGTAGTGCTATGATATGGTCGGAATCCATGCTGTGTCGATGAGAGGAGATTGTTTAGAAGGTGTTTAAGAAGTTGAAAGTGGATACATCTTTCCAGAATTTTAGCAAGTGGTGAAAGTATAGCAATGGGCTGGTAGTTTGTTAGTTCTGTTGAATTGCCTCCTCTGTGTAATGTGCAGTTTCATTCTGACAGCTGTCATTTGTTAGCAGCAACGTTTTTTCTTTTGAGTTTTGTTAGGCTTGATGTAGTGAAGACAGAATTTATTTTCCATAGTGTAAAAAAATAGTGACGATGTAAGAGCTATATGCTCATTTTTTTTTTGTTTTTTTTATAGTAGAGAAGGGGATTTTAGAGAATTTATCGAATGATGATTTACAAAGGGAAAATGTGTGCAGACCAGTATATTTTGAGAGTTTTTATGTATCACTGCGTTATGTATTAAAAAAATTTCTGCCAATTATATATTGAACATTCCAAGAAGATATGTCAAGGTTGACCTACTACTTAGTAAGCGGGGAAATGGTGGCTGCTTTAACTTTTTCTTTTAGCACATGAATTTAGTGCTGTGATTAGTAATTTTTTTTAATCAGGGCTGTCTCTAGGAAATAAAATACCCCTCTGGAAGTTTAAATAGCCAATGGGTTTTACTTTTCCAGATCATTTTCTAAAGGCACACAATTGCCACTATTCTGGATAGATTTAGTGATTAAAAGTGAAGAAAGCTATGTGTAATGCAAGTTGTAGGGTATCCAGAAAAAAATGTCTTCTCTATTTTGTAGAAAGATGTTATCTGCCTGTGAGCATTAATGGAAGGCAACAGGTAAACATGCGACCCTGCAGAATCCATAGATCAAATTCCTAGTAGTGATGTGTTACACTAAACAGTGAGCTTTTTGTCGCATCTACTTTGCTTAAGAAGAGATTTGATTCAACTTTGCCTTGAAGAACCACAAGTCGCAAGGGACTTCACTCCTTTAATTATATTCCCAGCTTTAGGGTTTCTTCAGCTGTGTCCCCCATACCCCTGCTAATTAAATATACTAATTCCAAAATTGCATAGCAGTGGGGAATAAGGAAAAATTCCTTACCCCACTGTTGGTAATCTCACACTGACAGGTAACTAAATCAGAAACTGAGCTGCTACACAGATCCCTCACAAGTTGCATATATTCACACACAAAAATACATTCCCACGCACACAAATAAGCATGCGCTCACATAAGAGACTGTTCCAGAACTTTAAGATTAGTTCAGAGCTGATGACTAGGTGATAAATGTGCTCAGAAAACTGAACATTACAGCAGTGCTCTAAAGTCCTTTTTGTTATTAATCAGTGAGCACTTTGACTGAGACTGTATTTTGGGCAGCTGTTGTACTTTTGAGCCAAGAATACCAGCATTTAGTGGGATGCTGTTGTCGTGTTCCTCTAGCTGCTTGTCCATGTAACGGTTTTCAGCCGTACTCATCAATGAACAGCAGCAGTTACTGCAGACATTTATACCTGTCATTTTCCTTCCTGCATTTGTTTGTGAGGTACTGTGAGAGTCCTGCTCCTGTTGTTGGAAGGGATCAGAAGCAGAAGCACAACTTAAGCTTACCAGCAAATATCAGATCACGAAATGAGTTTCTGCTGCATCTTTTCTTTCATAAAAATACTCCGTTTGTACCCCAGAATAATGCAGAGTTTTTATTGTCTTTAACTACCTAGCAAGGGTAGGTTTGGTACTGAATAATGGGGAGGGGGTAGTGGAGAGGATCAGCTTTGATGCTGGTGATGGCAGGGATGAGCAGAATGGTTTTACTGGTACTGAGTTTTCTGGCAAACCTTTTCTAAGATGGTAATGTAATAGCTGTTTTCTGGAAAGCAATTGCTGTATGTTTTATGATGTAACATAGGAATTTACATTTGTAATCCAACAGATGAGATGGAAGGGAAAGTCATACTGCAGTGCTCATCTAAATTAATAGTAAGGTCGATATTCTACAGATGATGAATATTCTTTACAGACAAGCACCGTCAAGAGAAACTTGTATCTTTATTTTCAGGAAGGAGTGAATGGACCTGTATGCTTCTCAAAAAAAAAAACAACCACAAAGTACAGACTTTTCGATTAGCTTCAGATGCCTCCATAACTGAAACGTAGGGCAGTAAAGGTATCGTGCCCATGGGGTAACAGTGTTTGGAAACTGAACCAACACAAACGTGCACACTGCAAACATTCAGACTTCAATGAGGTGGCCAGTGATTTAGCTACACTTTGGCTATAGCTGGGTAAACAGGAAGAAATGCAGAAAATAGCATCTCATGTAGTTTCTGCATCAGAGGAGAGGCTATGTTGCATCCTACAAACCCTACAGTGAATGCCCTAAATGTATGATTTCTAAAGTGACAAGGTTTCATAACCTTAACTTTGTGAATTAATTAAGCTTTTATAGAGCATAGGAACCATGAATAGTCGACCAGAATTGCCAAAAGTGAAATTTGTGTCAAATTGCTGAGTATGCCTCCCACAGGGTCAAAGAAATACATATAGAAAGCTTGGGGGATGTACAGAATTGGGTCAGATGATTTCTAGGTTGTGTGTGGGCTTCTGCTTTGGAAATGTAGATAGTACAGATACGGATAGTAGCATAGAAAGTAGTGCACCAGCCTTTGATGCTGTAAGATCAAAAGCCCATGAGTATTCCCACATTGGGTCCTTGGATTCATTTTCCTTTTGCAGTATCCATAGAGGATTAAGAGTATGAGCTGCTTCCTGTAGTGCAGGGTTTAATCCCATCAACCTGCATTTGCCTAAAAATTACCCTGAACAAGTCAATTTAACCAGACAGCTCTCTGGGGCAGTTAGGCAAAGCTTCTCAGTGATCTCCTGGACCATACATTTAGTAACTCTATGAACCTACCTGAGATAAATGTCGGTTTACAGCTGAGCATCTTTTGAAAGACCTGCACAACTCTGGTAGCATTAGCTGTCCAGAGAAGGAGAAAGATTGCAAATTCAGGCATAAGTAATTGTGAGGAAAGAGATCTATGCCTCTGAAAGAGGGGCCTTACTCAACTTGCATATATGCCTATACCAACGCTAATGAAGTATGCTGGATGAGCTGCACAGTAAAGCTGTCCTGCTATATCCTTCTGTGCTTCTGTCAGAAGAGAGCAGACCTCCCTGCTTACTGTGTTAACTGATTATTGTAGCACAAGTGCCATGCAACATAATCTGCACAGTTCTGCATACAATATAGACCTAGTTTTACTTAAGTGAAATAACAAAATGTACAATGTTGAAATTCCTGTAAATTAACTTTTGTACACCACAGCCACCAGATGTGCTCTGTTTCCAGTCTGTAACATATGTGCTGTCTGTATTCATCTCCTATGTAGGCTCCATTCTAGAAAGTTCACAAGCAGCAACTTCTGTTGTGATTGCCTAGACAAGAACCATATGAGGTCATCGGATATGGTATAGTCTGTTGGATGGCTGGGATGGTTCAGCGGTTAGCACTACTGCCTCACAGCAAGAGGTTCTCTGGTTCGATTCTCATCTGGGGTGTCTTCTGTGCAGAGTCGGCATGCCCTCCCTGCAGTCGTGTGGGTTTCCTCCTACATCCTGAAGACATGCTGCAGGTGGATTGGACACAATTGCCCCTAGGTGCGAGTGTGTGCCTTCTGTGGAAGGTTGGGCACAAGGCTGGCAACATGACACCGTAAAACTCCATTGCCAATTGTTCTGCAGACCATTGTTCCTCTGTGCCGACCACTAACTGGGAAAAGCCGGAAGGAGGAGAAGAAGAAGATGTAGTTTAATCTGTTATTACACTTTGTGCTGATTTGTGTCATGTCAATTGTATTTCAGGTTAATTTTTTCATTGTACACTTATTGTAACTACATTATAACCAATTAAAAAATAGATGACATGTTTCATCAGTATCTTGCAGGTAGACTGTTTCTTATGGCACTCTTCCATGAACAACGATTAAATATCTGGGAATACTTTTTCACCAGCAGATTAATACAGCTGTTCTTTCTTAAAATTGTTTTCCTAGTACTTGCTATAGAGTTGCTTGCAGCTTGTCAAGGTATTGAGTTTTTACGCCCACTGAAAACTACAACACCATTGGAGAAAGTCTATGAACTTGTGCGGTCTGTTGTAAGGTAAAAAAAAAAATTTACTTTTTAAAAGATATATTTTTTAGAGAATGTTTAACCATTCAGTTTTGACAGTTTTGTTAATGATTTGCCAATGTTCTGCTCCATACTTTTTTTTTTCAGGCCTTGGATAAAAGATCGTTTCATGGCCCCGGATATTGAAGTTGTTCACAGACTGCTTCTAGATCAAAAGGCAAGAGTTACTATTTGCTTTAGCTGAGATAAATATAAATTTGTTTAACCTGTTCTCCAAGTGAATTTTCTTCAGGCAACCACCTCCCCCCACCCAAATACACACACACACACACACACACACACACACACACACACACACATACACACGCACATACACATACACACTGAAGCTGATTAATTAACTTGAGCTTGTATCTCTAACATGAGATGGAAATAGAGCAGCCTTGAAAGTGCAACAGATCAATTATCCATATAGGAGAGGTGGAGTTTGTAACAAAGCAGTTTTCTCAAAAAAGGTGCACATTACATTAAATGTCTTAAAATGCAGAATGAAAATCTAGACTGCTGGCAGGAATAAAACCTTAGTAGGTTTAGGTTACAGAAATTTAAGGGTGACCAAGGAAGCATGATGTCAACTGTGAATGTCGCTTGACAGCAACTTACAAAACGTTAGAAGTGGAGCTGTTGTGTGTGGAGGAAAGTCTTCCCTGACCCAGTGCAGTGAGCTTCTCCCTGTCGCCTCATGGCTTAACATGCAACATAATCTGCACAGTTCTGTGTACAGTATAGACCTACGTTTGATGAGAAAAAATTCCCCTATAGTCACCCAATCTGAACAAAGTACATTTTTTTTAAATAGCCACAGAGGCATCTTTCCCAACTGATAAATACTATGCCGAAGCTTGAATGCTGATTAGATTAGTTTTATATATATCCTTAACAAGTTGTGTAAATGAAGCCTTCTTGTAAGCTATTTGTATTCATAACTGTTATGTAACTGTAACCTTGCGAGTTATCCCCAGATATTGTTCCTTTTGAGACCTTTGCATTTTTACACTATATTTAAGTAGAGCAGCTTCATATGCAGTATTCATAACTGTTATGTAACTGTAACCTTGCGAGTTATCCCCAGATATTGTTCCTTTTGAGACCTTTGCATTTTTACACTATATTTAAGTAGAGCAGCTTCATATGCAGTACAATTTAACAACATAATTTATCTTTTATTAATACAGGTATAGAGCAACGTGGTATTGGATGTTTATAGAAGTTATTTAATAAAATGGTGGAATGTACCAGCATAGTAATCTGTTTAAAGGGGAGGCGGTGCACTGTTACAGCAACCCAAATGTGTTGGAAAATTTTATAATAGCACAGGCAGGGTGATTGCTCAGTGGTAAGAGCTCTAATGCAGAGCTCTGTGTCTGGAGTTTAATGCCAAGTCTCTCAGTGGAGTTTGTGTTCTCCCTTTGTCTGTGTAGGGGTTTGCCTGACTGTTCGGTTTCCTCCCAACTCCCAGAATTGTGCTGGTTGATTGGTTACACACTAAATTGCCCATGTATGTAATTTACTCTTATGATGTTGAGAACAGTGCATGGATAATACAGATTCTCACGCAAAAGATAGTGGGTGTTGGCAAAACAGCGCATGAAACGTCAATGCAAGCACTAACAAATCTGCCCCCCACCCCCATCCCCACAGCAAGAACCCACATTAGCACTCATTTTCTTGGTCTGCTGCATTAGGATGCCGACACTCAAGATCATGTCATGTTCATTTGCATTTTAAGCACGTATCATCTGATAATCTATAATATTGTATTTACCCTTGCTCTTCTGGCCAAGGCTGTTGCTGAAAAAGGTCTGAACCAGCTCACTTTGACAATTAACAGATAATAACAAATAATCCAGCAATGACAGCATCAAGCATTCTTGCAAAAAATCCCTACTTGTAATGGGAGGTGAGGCTGCCTTGCATACCTCTGAACTGTACAGATTTTTGCAGAATGTCCAGACTTTTGCCTCTTATTTTTGCTCTGTTCCTCATAAAATTTGTGGTTTTCTGGCAAATTGTATCTAGTTGACATTTGTTGACCAGGTTGGTCAGGCAATTTTCACCAGGGACCCGAGGAGAGAAGCCCCAGGTAAATGCAATACAATGGAGACATAGTTTATACAAATATTTCAGAATACAACTAAGATTGAGATACAGTAATATACAAAGATTAGCATCAGATTAATACATTGCAATGTAGAGACAGATCATATAAATAACGCAGAATACAATTAAGGTATGATACAGAAAACAAAACAAGCAGATATACAATATGTAGTGGAATTCATGAGAGTAGGAAATATTGGGTTTCCGGGTATTAACTTACTGCACGTACAAGTTAAGGGGGTTATTTTATATTGAAGCAAGTTGATAGGAAGGAGCTGTATGAAATCTTTTCATGTTCGGTTTTAGAAGGTACAATTAGAGAGTAGCTGAATGTTATACTTAGAGTAAGGGAGGGAAATAAATAGGACTTGTAATGATCATGGGGAGAGCAACGAAACTAGAGAGAGTAAGGGTAGGGGAGAGCAACGAAACTAGAGAGAGTAAGGGTAGGGGAGAGCAACGAAACTAGAGAGAGTAAGGGTAGGGGAGAGCAACGAAACTAGAGAGAGTAAGGGTAGGGGAGAGCAAAGAAACTAGAGAGAGTAAGGGTAGGGGAGAGCAAAGAAACTAGAGAGAGTAAGGGTAGGGGAGAGCAAAGAAACTAGAGAGAGTAAGGGTAGGGGAGAGCAAAGAAACTAGAGAGAGTAAGGGTAGGGGAGAGCAAAGAAACTAGAGAGAGTAAGGGTAGGGGAGAGCAAAGAAACTAGAGAGAGTAAGGGTAGGGGAGAGCAAAGAAACTAGAGAGAGTAAGGGTAGGGGAGAGCAACGAAACTAGAGAGAGTAAGGGTAGGCGAGAGCAAAGAAACTAGAGAGAGTAAGGGTAGGGGAGAGCAAAGAAACTAGAGAGAGTAAGGGTAGGGGAGAGCAACGAAACTAGAGAGAGTAAGGGTAGGGGAGAGCAACGAAACTAGAGAGAGTAAGGGTAGGGGAGAGCAAAGAAACTAGAGAGAGTAAGGGTAGGGGAGAGCAAAGAAACTAGAGAGAGTAAGGGTAGGGGAGAGCAAAGAAACTAGAGAGAGTAAGGGTAGGGAGAGCAAAGAAACTAGAGAGAGTAAGGGTAGGGGAGAGCAAAGAAACTAGAGAGAGTAAGGGTAGGGGAGAGCAAAGAAACTAGAGAGAGTAAGGGTAGGGGAGAGCAAAGAAACTAGAGAGAGTAAGGGTAGGGGAGAGCAAAGAAACTAGAGAGTAAGGGTAGGGGAGAGCAAAGAAACTAGAGAGAGTAAGGGTAGTAGAGTTATAGAAAGTGAAGGGTAATAGAATAGTTGAGATGAATAAGTAGGGGGAAGAGGGTGCATGGGGGTTGAGAAATGGATCGGGGTTTGAGAAATAGATATGAGGGGGAAGGGGGATAAGTTATGTAGGGTCATGACAGAGACCATATCTAGACGTTAGCAGATGGTCTTTTAGAGTTTTCTTGAAGCAATTTGAGTTGGGAATAAGTCTGGTGTCAAGGGGCAGGTTGTTCAACACAGCTGCGATTGAGTGACTGTACAGACGTTTTCCTATGGATATGTTAGGTTTATGTATTTGGAGGAGGAATTGATCTGACCTACATAGTGTACTATTAGGGACATAGGGAGAGTTGAAGGAGGAGAGGGCAGGATATGTGTGTGGTTGGTGTAGTGTGAGGTGGGTGAGGTACAACTGAGGGACCAAGAGTTGATGGTGAAATTCCAACTAGTGCAGGTTTTTTTAGAGCTAGTATATGGTGAGAGTGGTATGATAGGTTAGTTGCAAATTTAGCTATTTTATTGTAGGTAAGTTCGAATTTAGATAGAAGGTTGGTTTGAAGGCGAGTTAGAATGGGGCTAGCATGAAGAAGTGCAGGCAGTAATTAGGCTTGAACTAATGTGACTTTGGAATCATTAGTCAAGAAGCATTTGTTCCTGTAAAGAAGCCAAGTTCTTGGTGAGTTATATTAATGCAGTTACATATGTGGAGATTGAATTTAAGCTGGTCATCTGTTACCCCCCCCCCCCAATTGTTTAGCATGATGTTCTACTTTAATTAGTGTGTTGTTTAGTTAGGTGACTGAGAAGGAGGACTTGATGTGTTTGAGTCTCTTAGGGAAGAATAGGGGGAGTTTGATTTTGTTTGGGTTCAAAAGAAGTTGATTGGAAGTGAGACATTTTTCTACAGAGTGTAGAGACTCTTGGGTGAGATTGAGAAGGTGAGGTAAATTGTCAGAAGAGGAGATAATTGTAGAGTCGTGTGCATAAGGAATGAGAGAGGAGTGTGGACTGACTTGGTGAAGGTCGTAGGATGGAGCCTTGGGGTACCCCTGCGTGGACTGGAAGGAAAAGGGAGGATGTGGAGAGCCATTTCACTGCCTGATGTTAGAGAGGTAGCTCAAAAAACAGGAGATGGTAGAGTTGGAGAGGTTGAGGTTAGCTAATGTGAATAGAAGTAGGTTATGAGAGACTGTGTCAAAGGCTTTAAAAAGATCAAGAAAGAGACTAGTTTTTGTTGTCAAGAGCAGCAGAGATGGTATGTTTATTGAAGACTGTAGTCACTAAATAAAGGCAAACATTTGAGTTTCACACTTTATATCCTTCAGAACATATGTAATAATTCAAAACCTGTTAGCAACTTTCTCAGTTTATAGGAGCAGTACTTAAATTCTGTCCCTGTGTTTGGGTTTTTGCCCCTGCATTCTTTCTGGCTTTGTCCAGTTATCTTGCACTGAGAGGTTGAGAGGTATGCTGCCTTGATAACCCTTGTGTCTATAATCAGTAGATCCTATCCTTTAAAACAAGTAGCCTCTCAAAAATGTACCTTTTGTGTAGTGGAAGAAAAGCCTTACAGATTATTGTAGCAAACTGCTCAGTAGTGTGTTTAGGATATTGCCTATCAGATACATTTGGAGAAAAGATGCACTTTTACAAATTAACTGAATTTGAGAATGTGCAGCTCAACAGATTTCATTGTACAGTGTGCCAGCAAAACTATGCATGGGTTCATCTACAGTGAGCAGTAATAAAAGGGGGTGAAGTGCCGAGAGCATATAAAATAGCCACATGGAGTAATAGCTTAATAAAGCCCCCCCCCCCTTTGTAATTAAACTTAACTTCTTAAAAATAATCTCTTCTCTGAATAATCTGTATCTCCTCCTAGTGTGTGCCTCTATTAAGTTCTGCATTCAGTAATTAAGTCTACAGGTGATTGCCAGAAGCTTTGTAAGTGTACCTGATGTCATCGGTATATAGGTAAGAACCATTCCAGGTGGTGCCCATATTTCTTTTAACGTGATCAGAACACATTGACTGTCACTACTGCTAGCATTTCAACCCTACAACTTGACTGCAGTGGAGAAAAGATCTAAAGTAGTTATAGAAGCGATAAACTAGACCCAGGAATGACCCTAGCCAGAGTGGTAGTGTAGAGATCTCAAGTAAGAATATGAAAGGTCAAAGGCAAGGGATCTGGAGGGTTTGATCTATGCCCAGGCCTGGATCCTGCTCAAAATCTACTGTACTTCATGGTGATCTAACTTTTTATGACATAAGAAGTAATCATCTGCTGTTCTTTTGTGGATTGGCTCAGGGCTGATCAGAACTGTCTACTAAGCTTTCTATTAAAAGATTTTGGGTCCAGCTGTCTTTTCCACTTGTCTCAGAATGTTTCCTTTGTGAGCAACATTCTCAGTCATGCATTTTCCATTCCTCTAACCACAAGCATGCATATTTGGTCCAACTTCAACATGCTACTACTACCCCCACCCAGCGTAAAATAACTAATTCATTATAGTGTATGACAGTTCCGCGGAACACTGTGTATTGTTAAACCATATTCATTCCTAACTCCATCCACCATTGGAGCTGATGGGGGAGTAGAAAATAAATGTAGATTTAATGCTATACAAGGTAGGAAGCATGTTTTGGTGCATCTTGCTAGCAGGCTGGTCCCTGAGATGATTACTGGGAGCTTCGCAAATTCGATGTTCGAGGGCAATAATTACAAAACGAGTTGTAATTTCTTCGTCTTTCCTAATTGTATAAGAACTTGATCAGAAGCAGTTTGAAAGAGTAATTCTATCACTGTATCACTTATGTAATAAATCCAGTATGTGAAAGTGTAATCTAGCTCATATCAAATCACCAACCACCTTAGATGACAGAAAGCACTTAGGAAAGCTATGGATAAGGGCTCTTAAAAATAGACTCAAACTTCACTTTTACTCCTTTTCATGATCCAAGAGAACATTGCCTGATCTCCTGTCTCTCTGGAGAAGCTAACTATTGGTATAAGACCAACTTTCCAGAGATTCGGGCTTTTGTCCTTTCTTCCTTCTCCCACCATACCTGTCAACAACTTTGCTCAAGAATTGGGGGGCACATCCAAAGATTTGAGGTTAAGAAACTCAAAAATCAGAGAAAATATTTTAAACATTACTTCAGATGGAAAGTTACTAATGCGCCACCCACCACTGCTACCAATAAGTGATGAGCACCAATATGTGTCACCCCCTGCTGGGCCAGTAATCAAGAAGCCTGAATCCTCACCACTGACACTGGAGAAGGACATGCATTGAAATACAAATGAATGCACTAAGTATTTCCAGATGAAGACCTCTCTGCATCAAGTACAATTTCCCTTGAGAGCACACAGGGAACAAACTCAGCCCGGGGTCTAGATGCCTCTATATCTGTCTCCTTCCAGATCCCCAGTAAGACTCCCCACTGGTACAGCTGTAGGGTTAGGTCAGGTCATCGGCTGAGTTTCCAAGCCAAGTCCCTCCAGCAACCTCTAAGTCCAGAGCTTTGTGTCCCTGTTCCAAGTAGCATACACACACACACACACACACACACACACACACACACACACACACACTCTCTGAGAGACTTAATTTTCACCCGTACACATCTGGGAAGGGCTGGCACAGGTTTACTAGCTATGCCCCCTTCTGTCCAAACTATAAGGTAGTTACCACTGCCACCAGGCCATCCACAATCAGCTACTCTAAGGCCCTTAACAAAGGGTGTCCTATTATGCTGTGTAATATTAATACAAATGGTAGTAGTTCACCAAGATGGCTAGTCCTTATGAAGTGGGCCCACAAAGTTTCACCAAAGGAATGTAAGTACTCTCAAAGTTTAACTACTATCTACAAGGATCAGCCACGATAAAAGTTTTAAATATATTTAATAATAAATAAAAGTACATGAAAATACTGAATATATATTCACAGTAAACCACATAGTTTAAATCACAGAAAATATTCAAAACATTGTTTTTCTGTATTTGTATGAGTCTGTCCATCAATCTCTAAGCTAAGCTTCACTATATTCCTGACTGAATCTAAGAGAATTTTCTGTTCCCTAAAACTTACTTGAGCAAGGCAAGATGAAATTCGTGAGCAGTCTTTCTAGTCAGGTTCCAAAAACAGAATGGTCTATATTCTAAGATTACTTCCTATAAAATGTATTCAAGATGACTTGCAGAATAACCTCATCTAATCATCTGACTGTAGGTTCCCATAATATCTCCTTTTGAAGTTTGAGACAAGACTTTAGCAGACTGCTACAATGCACATTCAGAGCTTTTACAGCAATGCCTAGGAGCTAAAAACATTTACATTTCCCTCTTCTGTACAAAAGCTAACAGATAATGGCTGCTCCCAGACCTATCGTCTCTGGGCCTACTCAGTACTGTGGGGTACTGTTTAGTGATTTTTAACCGCTCATTTACATTTCCCTTATTTTTCTTAAAATAAGCCACCTGGTTAACTATTGCTGTGCCAGTGTCCTATATTAAAACATATTCATTTAATTCCGTTACCATTTTCAGCACAAGCATCTGTACAGATCAGTTTGATATACTAATGACATACAATTATTTACAAAATTCCAGCTAGCTGTGCTGGTACAAGTCATACATCCATTGCCCTACTTCTCCCTGGCATGGCTGGCAGTATCTCCTATCATCACAACTAGAACAACAGGTATTGCAACAACATGCTTTTTTTTTCCTGAAGAGTAAGCAATAGGAAACTGCCTGACATTACTAGTGACCTGTAATCCTCACAGATTTACCAAAATGTCAAGAATTTTATGAGGGACATCTCAACAATATTGGTCAAAATCTGTGATGTTCTGCAAAATCAGGAGCAATTAAGGGCTTTTTTTTCATTGATAGTTTATAGTGCTCAGAAGTTTCCCTAAGATTCTTCATTCTAGTTCTAGGAGAGAAGTGTGAGCCTTCAGTTTCTAGCTGGCCAAGTACCTGCAAAACAGATGGATGATAAATCCTGCAAGCTGTCCATCAGGTGCCTTTTTTCAGCCACTTTCATGCCAAAGACACCTTACAAAGTCTAATCTGTTTTCTTCATTGCTGCACTATCTGTAGCAAAAAAAAAACAAAAAAAAAACCATAGACCTTATTGAAAGCTTCATTTGTGGATTGTCTTTGATCCAGGAACTGCAAAAGCTCTTAGTCCATTGTACATTTGTCTTTAGCTTTACCTTGCAGTGCATCTAATAAAAGAAAGAGGATTTATTTTTCCAAAGCAGATTCTCCGCCCCTTGAACGTGAAGTAAAAAACAAGTACCGAACCAACTCTATTTGAACATAAAAGAAAGTGATAAAAGTGAGGGCTTTCACGATAACACTGTATTTATTTTTCCAAAGCGGATTCTCTGCCCCTTGAAGTTTGAGGAATACCATTCCATGGAATCTGGAACCATTCATCTGAGAACACCCTATCATTTTGATAGTTTTTCAGTCTAGGGGTTCCTATTTCTCCACCAAAAGACTGGGTGCTTGATCTGTATTGAATTATCTTTGTGTTGAGAGAGCTGATTTGAACTTAACACAGATGCTCCAGTAGTGGTTTGCCAGAATACATTGATCTCTGTGATTCCACATCCCCACCCCAGCTCAAGGTTGCATTATAAGGCTTCTAAGCATGTTTTTGCTAAACCATAAAAATACTCTGCTGCACAAAATAAACGAGGAAAATCTCCCTCAAAATGGATACTTCTTGGTATTTGCATTGGCCAGGGATGCTCAGAAGAGGTTGAAAATGTGGACTTCTGGTAATGTTATAATAGAAGTTGGTTTTCTGTGTGATCAGTCCCCAGTTAGTGATTAAAAACACAAACGGCATTAACTTCTTGTGGTAAATGGTTAGAGTTCCTTTGTATTTTTTTTTTTAGGGGGGGGGTGCCAAGTTGGTGAAAAGGTTTACATTTATAAGTGTGCTGAAAAAGTCAATTGTAGTTTTGGACCACATGGTGGATGGTGCTAATATTGTGGCTGGTGTTCAGGGTGAACCTGATGATGACTATACAAAAAAATGTTGAAGCAGGTCTATGGTAAGTGATGATACCTCAACAGTCCCAAAGAAAGGCTCTGCAAGTAAGGCATCTGCAGGGTCCTAAAACACTATTGTAAACCAAAAATATGACCATCAGACAGTGGAGACCAAAATAAATATGTAAAGTGTATCAGACAGAGCGGTTTCAGCTTGTATTTAACACAAAGCCTTTATGAGTGTGTTGATACCTGCCACTAAGCATAGTGGTACAAAAGGTGAGAACTGCCGTACTGCAAGTAGCCCTCACTGGTGAGCAGCCAACAGCTGTACAGCAGATTGAGCAAGAAAACTCATGGTAGAGTTAGATCGGTGGGGAGAGAATCAGATAGACCAAGAAAAGGCAAGAGCTCGCTGGAGAAATCATTTCTGCACCTGGAAAGAAGGAAGGTTTGGACTGCAGTGCCTTTATTTGCCAAAAGCTGGAGTCGTGGAATGGCATGAATGATGGTCGATTATTTTTTACTTTATTTCACATTTGTTAACTGGGCTAGTCCAACTGAGCTTGCAATCAACCCCATTTTCAGTGGAGACCCGAGGGGAAAGATCCCCAGCAAACATAAGCAAAGATAAACATACAGGACAAAAACTATTAAAAATAACAATGCAAATATGAAATTAATCATAAAGAGAAAAACAAAAGAAAAAAAATATGAACATAAAGGGTTGCAGTGATAGCAGTGGTCTAAATGTACTACATATGATAGTAAAAACAAAAAGGTAATGGTTATTGAAAAGAAGGAAAATGTACAGACATTGATAGGAAGTGGGGGGATAAATAGTGTGGAGAATGGGAGGGGGGAGAGAAAGAAGGGGCAATAGTAGGGCTATAGTAGTAAAGCTGAGGGTTTAGGTGGGGGGATAAATAGTGTGGAGAATGGGAGGGGGGAGAGAAAGAAGGGGCAATAGTAGGGCTATAGTAGTAAAGCTGAGGGTTTAGGAGGGTAGTTTAAGCAGAAGTTACTAACAGAGAAAGAAAGTTAGGAGATGCAATAGGTTATACAGTAGGACAGACTAACACTAGGTGTGGTCAAGGCAACGACATAATTTCAAGTTTAGTAGGTCGTATTTAAACTCCTTTTTAACACGGGCAAAGGAAAGGTTGGATCTGATATGGAGAGGGAGTTTGTTCCAATTTAGTGAGACACAGTGTTTGTAAAGTAGTTTGCTAATATTCCTTTTGGGTTTATAAACAGAGAAGAATGCTGATCAGCACTCCGGAGAGGTCGGGAGGGGGGGTAGAGAGTAACATAGGAGGTGAGAGCAGGGCATGCAGAGGGGTTGTTGAGTATGGAAAAGGTAGTTTGGAGTTGCAATTGTAGGAGAAGGTGCGGAAATTCCAGCCACTGAAGTTTGTTTAGTGAAGGCAGTGATGCGATGAATTCTATGTTTGTTCCAGTTTCTGCACTGAGGTAGTTTGGATATTGGATTAAAGACTGAATGGGCACATAATACCCATATTTATGGGAACATGATAAGATAAAGTATTTAGGTGTATAAATTAAAAATGCTTCTATTATGACCACTAAGGTTATGTGGGAAGAGACTCAACAAAAGATAATATAAAAACAGAAAATGGAAGCTCTTGTTTATAGATATGGACAGTAAGATACAATCAGTGGAAATGTTTTTAGTCCCATTAGTTTTATGTACAGGTCAGGCATGTTTTTATCAACCAGAGGTGAAGTTGTGGACAATGATTAATAAAAAGTGAAGGAATTGTTTGGTGGAGGGGAAGAGGGCAAGGGTGAAGTGGGATAGGGTGATCCTTCCAACCTAATTTGAAGGGATATTGTAGAGCTTCACATTTAAGGCACACATAACACAAGTAGAAGGTAATAATTAAAAATGGAAAAGGATGATGAAGTGGGGGGGGTTAAGAAATAAGAAGAGAGTGGGATTTCAGATGCAGATCCTTAAGGAGAATAATAAAAAACATACAGAATATTTTCATAAAAAAATTCTCAAATTAAGACATGGGGAATGGAGAAATTAGATTTGCCAACAGGGATGACTTTAAGTAGGAATACAGAAAATAGATGAGGGGATTGGCATTTTCTGGAGAAAACCAGAAAATGAACCAAGTTATTGGGAGCAAATAACTAGAGATAGTAAGGTAACAGAGTGAGATGAGGCCAAGAAGATGCTTTGACTGCAGGCTAGAGACTGCCTTCCCTACATTGGGATTGATAATCAAGTATAGACAGAGAAAGGGGTAAGGTAATTTTAACTGAAATATACCTGCTCTGGTAGAATTTTTAGTAGAATCCACAGCAGAAGCCGCTGTTAAAAAAAGAGATAATTAGTAGGGCATATAAAATATTGCATGATAACAATAATAAACGATCCGAGAAGGCTAGAAGAGATTGGGACGAGAGAATTGAAAAGCAATTTACAAGATAACAATGGAAGGACATATGTACAGCTCTCAATTGAGCAAGAAAGTCTAGCAGGTTTAGGTTCTTTGCTCAGAAGTGTTTGTATAAATATTTTTATACCCAGGCCATAGCAAACTTCAAAGATTTTCCCCAGGTGGATAACAAATGTTGGAGGTGTAATGGGGAAGATAGAAGTAACTGGAAAGATGCATTTTGGGAGTGTAACAAGTTGGCAGATTTAAAAAATTCCCTACTGATTATTATTTTAGAACTATTGTGTGAGCAAATAGCTGTAGCTAAGGAAATAATTCATTTGAGCTCGGACACAGGATATTAACTGCCTAGACATAGTAATTAATTCTGTTGTAGATAAAAGAACTGGAAAATAGATCTTTACAGAAGGGAAGACGCAAATAACGTGGAAATAAATGAAAATTGTGGAAACTGTATATGCAGAACGATTTTCATAACAGAAGCATAGCTGTCTCAACCAGCTCCCTGATCAAATACCAGGATCTAACACCCCCTCAGCTCTTCAAGTGAAGAACAAAAAAAGGACTTCTGCGGACTCGGGATGCAAATTGGCTTCCTGCAGATAGCAGTCTTCCGGCTCTTCAAATGAAGAGCAAAAAAAAAAAAAAACACTTGCACTCCTTTCAAGACATACCCCCCCACACACTCCAGCCAATCACACCCCATTTCTGTTCCATGCCCCCAACCCTCCTTCATTTTACTAATTTTAGTGGTGGAAAAACTGTGACAGATTGCTTGCTGCAAGTGGAAGCAGTTGCTACAGTTTATATCCTGGACAGTGCACAACTGTGCTCAGTTTAGTTTAACAAAAGGTGTAAATCCTTTCTCTTTTAAACTGCAGCAAAGTGCATGCTGTAATGTAGGAATCAATTGCTTGTTTATACTTCACACAGTGTGTTACTGACGGCTATCAGGTTTCAGTATTTTTTTATATACTTTTAAAGCAGGTGCTACAGTTTAGAACACACACACAACTCCACAGAGCAAAGGTTTGACCGCAAATGCAAATGGGAAAAATAATATGGTTTGTTTTCTGTTGTATGTTTGCCTATATTTTAAGTGATCATTTATTAAAGTTGAAAAAAAAAAGACTGAGTGGGCTCACCGCAAATGCAAATGGGAAAAATAATATGGTTTGTTTTCTGTTGTACGTTTGCCTATATTTTAAGTGATCATTTATTAAAGTTGAAAAAAAAAAGACTGAGTGGGCTCATTTTGGGTTCCTACCTGGTGCCAGGACTGCTGCTATTCATGCAAGGCGCACTGATTTGATATTTACCAGAATTATGAATTGAGTTCTTACCTTAGTGCAGTAACTTGAAAAACTATGTAATATGGAAGATGTGTATTTTTTACAATGCTTATTGTAGGCAGTTAAGAAAAATAGGCGCTGTTTATTATGTGCATTAGATTGGTTGGATACTCTAAATTGGCCCTAGGTATGTGTGTGTACCTTCTGTGGAAGGTTGGGCATCAGGCTGGCAACTTGACACCAAAAATCTCTACTGCCAGTTGTTCTGTGGACCTTTGTTCTGTTGTGGCGACCCCTAACTGGATTTTTTGATTTTCAAAAATCAACTCTTTAGGCAGAAGACTGGAGTAGCCATGGGGGCAGCATGGGCCCCCATGTTTGCTAATGCACCCCTTTCATGTTGGGAAACTAATTTTGTTCTCAATTCCAAATGTAAGAATAGTTGCCTCCTATACAAGTCCTTTTTGGATATGATTTTTTTCTGGAGGGACACTGAGGCAAGGTTACAAGAATTTTTTCACTATTTGCATGGGACCACTGATTTTTTAAATTTTACCATGGACATGCAGGGGGATTTGGTGCATTTTCTGGCTGTTTCCCTAAGAAAGAACTATGAAAAAAGGGGGTTTGACTCCAGTATTCTTGCAAGCCTGGTTACTCTCTTTGCTTCATTATGAAAGTATGTACCCCCTACATCAGAAAAAGTCCCTAGTGAAAGGGGCATTGCATAAGGTTGGCCCAAATGATATCTGAGGAGGTAGACTACCAAATTGAGATGCGAAAATTGAGGGAGATGTTTACAAGGACGGGTTACACTGATGCCTTTTTATCTGATATTTTTGATGAGGTTGACTATAAGAGAATGGGCTGTTTTGTACCCTTGCTTGGCAGGAGGGGTGGGCTTGCTCTTAATTCTGATACTGGTATGAGAGATAAGACAGGAGAGGGGCAGTCTTTTAATAGGGCCCTGGTCTTATCTTATCAATTGTTATGGCCATAGATTGATAGTGGAGAGGATTTGGACTATTTTTGGGGTGGATAAGGAACATATGGATATTGTGGGGCCAAAACCTGTTATTGTGTCCAAAAAACACCTTAGCTTTAAGATGATATTTGGGAGACAGGGGTTGTCTAACAGACAGCGCAAAATGTTTAACTGTGGGAATTGTTGCCAGTGCCAATATATTCTGGAGGGGGCCTTTTGTTACATAAAGGGGTATGGGGAAATCTTTTTGCATCAAAGATCCTGTTGTGGAAGCAATGGAGTAGTCTGTTTGGCCCTGTTTGAACAATGTCCTGCATTTTATATTGGCAAAACCAAGTTGTGTTTAAGGAAAAGAATTTATCAGCATCTTTATGATATAAAGAATGACAATAAGAATGCTCTATTTAAGCATCTGAAGGAGAGCCCCACACATCTGTTTACATTTATTGTAATTGACTAGGTCGACTTCAGGAATCGGGGGGGGGGGTCCTAGCGATGATTATCTGGAGTTCTTAGTTGACAATTGAGGACTAATGCCGCACAAGTCCCTGGTCTCAGCGTAACATTCTAAAACTAAAAGCCTTCAATTTCTTTACCTGAGTTGTAATTTTTTTAAGGGCTAACATGACCCTGTAGTGGTTTAAGCGATGATGGAAAACATGATTGGGGGGTTATATAGGTTTATTTTTAAAAATAATGAAAATTAGGGTTCTAGGGAGATTTATTTCTAACGAGCTTTAATGTTTGTTTAGGGGTGCTGTGTTTTCTTCATTTTATCACATTTATATATTTTATTTTTGGTACTAATATATTCTAGTTATTCTATTTATTGTATTTACATGCTATGGACTGATGTTTATGCTCATTGCCTGTCATTGTTTTGCAGGGTTTGACCAGTTTTGTAGAGTGTGCTGTGATTGATGAAGGTTTAACCAATTATGTAATCATTCAATTGCTTAACCTTAAATGTGGGGATTGGTTCAGGGTTTACAAACTCTTGTGTTTTAATATTTGAATTGTTCTGATGAAGTCCACTAAACTAAAGGACGAAAGCACTTAACGTTGTTTCTTAGTAAAGACTGTATTTGTGTGGCACTCAGCTGCGAAGCTCACCCCTGTTTGTTTTGTTATTAAGCAGACATAGTTACCTTTATTTCTTTCTGTATTGCCATTGTTTGAGTAGTTCAGAAGGGCTGTTGTAGTACTGTTTTTGGGTCTAAAGCTATGTTGAGTATTTGTTATTAAATTGTGAGATGTAAGGTGGGTCATGATCTAGGTGTGAGTACATCTTTCTAAGATCTTAGCCAATAGGAAAAGATGGCAAAGTCTCTAGAGGTGCCTACTTTTATGTAATGGGCGCATTAGCTGCAATGGAACGATATTCTAAGGGTAAATTATCTGCAGCTAAGGAAGGCTTAAATATTTTTGATAGTAGAGATGGGAATATATTGGAAGTTGAAAGAGGTGTCTTGATGTTTGGGAATAGATGGCAAGGTAAAGGTATAGGTTTTTTTTTAAGTAGTTTAAGTATATTTTATATGAAATGGGAGTTGAACTGGTTTGCTGTTGAGTCAGTAATATTGTTAGAGGGATTGGTGTAGAGGTCTGTCCTGGTTCAAGAAGCTTATTGATGGATTTCCAGAAAAGTCTAGGGTTATTGTGGTTGTTTTGCTGCAGTTTAAAACAGTAGTGCTTTTTACTATTTTTATATTTGGTGCTTTGTTAGGTTTCTTGGGTATCAAAAATTGTCAAGGTTGCTTGATTTTTATATTTTAACCATTTCTCCATGCCCTATCTCTTTTAAGTATAAGTTGTTTGGTCTCTTTAGTAAGCCATGGACCATGGATTGATTTTACTTGTTTAGAAATAGGGGAGCTTGCTTTGCTGATTTAGTATATCAAGAAAGAGTTAAAATATAATACAAAGTCATTAAGAGGTAGGTTTTTTAGAGGTGACCAGTTGCATTTATGAAGTGTGTCAATGAACATTTCCTTACCTAAAGGACGTTAGGTTGCAAAATTGTTATACATTCTGCTGTCAAAGCTGTCATAGTTCCTAGGGACACAGGTGAGGAAGTGGTCACTTATGATATTTGGTAGATATCCTGATTTTGGGGTGTTATTGTTGGAGATTAATATCCAATCAAGTATCGACTCTCTACCTGCTCTTTTGTTAGTTCTGGTAAGGGTATTGATAATCTGTGAGAAACTGTAGAGGTTATTTGGTTTTGATTACATAGAAGAGTTGCATGTTTTCCAGTCTGTATTAAGATCTAGTATTATAATTTTAAAAGAAACATTGATGTTCTTCATCTCACATTGCTGCAGTCCTTACACTAGGGTAGTCCGCTGTCCTCGGTCGGCCCGAATATCAAAGTATAAGGCTGACGTCGGTCAAGGCGCATTTGACTGACATCAGGACGTCAGGGTACAAATGCGCATGACCGACGTCATATCCTCAGTCTTTTTTGCCGCATGGTCCGATGCAGAAGCAGTATTGCAAGTGCCGGTTGGCGTTCTGAAATTTTTCGATTTCAGAGTTTCAGACCGAGTCAAAGTTGGCTAAGTACCCCGTTGGGGAATATTTTAGTTTTTTCTTGCCTCAGTGGTTTACCGGATGTCAGAAAAAGTGAATAATTGTATTTCTTGTGGGAAACAGATACCGCATAGAGATTATCATACTTTGTGTATTCCTCGTTTAGGGCCTGAGCACGACGTTGTTGGGTGTCGCTCTTGTGCTAGATTCAATAAGCGCACTATAAAGAGGAGATTAGATTGTGCCAGGTTAGTCTTCGGGAAGCGGTGCAATTATAAAATGCCGCCGGATGCTCCGGCGCCCGCTTCTTCAAGAAGCGCAAGGACAAAGCAGTGAAGCCTAGGCTAGAAGAACCGTCCTGCACGGACGCCGGTTCTTTAGAGGTGTCGGTGGAGCCGGTGGTTCCACCGGAGGTTTCTTTGGGATCCCAGGGAGAGACTTTGTTATTGCAGGATGTGGCCTCTCAGGAGGAAGGTCAGGGTGATGGGGCTTCTCAGGTTACTATACTCCCCTCCCTGCCTAGGGTGGTTAGGCCCTCTCCTTCTGTTTCCAAGGCTTCTCCTAGAGGCAGGCCAGGTTTAGCTTCTGTTGGTGTCACCCCTAGTTCTTCTGGAACTGTGCCCAAGAAGCATATGCTTAAAATGGCAGAAGATTTGATTACTTTGATTAGGAGTTCTTTGCCCCCTCCTGATAAGAGACCTAGGGTGGAGCCTGAGCTAGGGAGTTTTGAGCAGGCTTCGGATGCTTCAGAGTCTTCGGCTGAAGACTTGCAGGAGTACTCTCCTTATTCTGATTCTGATGTGGATGATTCTACTCCTTCTGCTTCTCCTCCTGAGGATTTTTCTTTCAGAAACTCTTCATTCCATGAGGGAGCATTTTAAGTGGGAAGGTCAGGACTTCTCTGATTCCAGGAAAAGGCTTAGGGAATTTTTGTTTTTACCCCAGCATAGGCCTTTGGCTATACCTCCTGTTTTGGATGTAGTGGAAGATGTTTTTACAGAGGCTTCTCTTAATCCTGATTCTTTGCCTCCTGCTCCTGTTAAACCGGATAGGTATTACAGGGTGCCTGAAGCTCATAAGTATCTTTTAAGAGTCCTAGGGCAGACCCAGAAACTGTTAGCCAGGGGCCTAAAGGTGTTAAGGCTTCTGTTGTCAAGAATCCGGTTCCTGCAGATAAAGAGGCCAGGGCCTTGGATAGATGGGGAAAGAAAGTTTATACTTCTTCCACTCTAGCTATGAGGGCTTTGAATTGCCAGTTTCACATGTTAAAATACCAAAACTATCTCCTTTCACAATTGAAGTCTAAGGTTGATGCTCTGGCGGAAGGTATTGATTGTAAAGAGTTACAAGATTTAGTACATGTTTCTGAACAGGTGGGTAAGCATTCTTTGCAATGTGGTTTTGATGCTGTACAGGCCTCGTCTAGGGTGGCTGCCACTGGGTCAGTTCTTCGCAGGCACGCCTGGCTGAGGGATCAAAATTTATCTGACCATGTTAAAACAAGGATTTTAGATGCTCCTTTACAATCTGATATGTTGTTTGGTTCTCCTGTTGAGGCAGTCTTAAAGAAAATGGAAGACAAGGCTAAGTCTATGCAGACTGTTAAAGATTTTTTGCAGGTTCAGCCTCCGAAGTTTAGTAGAAATTGGCCTACCAAGGGGTGGACGTATCCTTCTTATGATTCCCAGTCTAGGGGTAGGTCTAGGCATGGTAGGGGCAGAGCTCAGGGCTCTTTTAGGCCTAGAACAGGGAGTTCACCTGCACAGTCTTCGGGTGAGGGCAGGGGTCAGTCCTTTCGTAAACAGACCCAATGACCTACCTTTTCAGCTGCCAGAGCCTTCTCATCTGGCAGCACCTTTGGGAGGAAGGTTGGCACTTTTCAAAGAAAATTGGAGTTTAATTACCCAAGACAGATGGGTATTGGATATCATACACCACGGTTACAGGTTTTATTTCCATACCTTGCCTCCTTTCAGAGGCATGCCAGACGTTCCTCCTCAACAAAGAATAGTGGCTCACAAGCAAATTGCTCTGTTACTTCAACTAGGGGCCATACAGCCGGTCCCTATGCTAGAAGTGGGCCTAGGATTTTATTCTTGCCTGTTCCTAGTACCAAAGAAGGGGAACATGTGGAGACCAATTTTGGATTTATCTATCCTCAACACTTATCTGGACATTCCCAAGTTCAAAATGTTGACGTTACAACAGCTTTTACCTCTGCTGGGCAAAGATCATTGGATGGTAACTTTGGATCTCAAGGAGGCTTACCTTCATGTTCCTATCAGACTAAGTTGCAGGAAGTATCTGCGTTTTCGAGCTGGGACTTCTCACTATCAGTTCTCTGCATTGCCCTTTGGCTTATCTACTGCGCCCAGAGTGTTCACGAAAGTTCTGGCTCCAGTGATAGCTTTCTTCAGGCTAAAAGGAATACAGATCTATCCTTATTTGGACGATTGCCTGATTCTGGCTCAAGGAAGGGAAGAGCTTCTTCATCATTTGGAATATGTGATAGCAGTGCTAAGATGCCTGGGGTATTCTGTGAACGAAATAAAGTCCAGTCTAGTACCCTCTCAGGACATGTGCTTTCTGGATGTAAGACTGAATACAGCATCCCAGATGGCCTTTTTGACCCCGGACAAACAAAAGAATCTTTCCCTTTACTTCCATCAACTATCGCATCAGTCCGGGCTGACTGCAAGGACAGTCCTTCAAGCCTTAGGGTTCATGGCATCTTGTATTCTGGTGCTTCCCAATGCCAAACTGCATATGAGGAAGCTGCAATGGTATCTCAAAAATGTCTGGACACAGCACTGCCAGGATCTGGACACTGTCATTCAAATAATACCTTGCATTCAAAAGGAATTTTTGTGGTGGGCTCAGGAATGTCACCTAAACAAGGGACTCTCTGTGACCCGGCCAGAGGCGAGTCAGATTTTAACAACAGATGCCTCAGACAAAGCTTGGGGAGCTCATCTAAATGGAAAGTGGATACAAGACAAGTGGCCTGCCAGACTACAACATCTACATATCAACCTGAAGGAGATGTTAGCAGTCCAGTTTGCATTAATAGCTTTCAAGGATTTACTTCTTCCAGGGCAGGTGTTGATTCTAACAGACAACACAACTGTCATGTGGTACATCAACAAGCAAGGGGGAACACATTCTTATCCTCTATGCAGGCAAGCAATGATTTTGTGGGAGACTGCTCTCAGTTTACAGCTCAATCTTCAGGCAAGGTTTCTGCCGAGCACAGAACTCCTTAGCAGATGTGTTGAGCAGACGAATTATGGATCCCCACGAGTGGAAATTGGATCCTCATGTATTTCAGAAATTGACAGTGTCATGGGGAACTCCAGACATAGATCTGTTTGCTTCTCCACTAAACCATCAGCTGCCAAAGTTTTGCACGAAAGGGTTTCATCCCACAGCTTGGAAAGTGGATGCTCTTTCTTTCAATTGGAGCAATCTTCATGTGTATGCCTTTCCACCTCTGCCTCTCCTCCCAAAGGTACTTCTAAAGGTCAGACAGGACAAGCCAAGGATGATTTTAATAGCTCCAGATTGGCCTCGACAGCACTGGTACCCATTACTGAGAAGTCTGGCACGGAAGCCTCCATGGCCTTTGCCTTGATTCCACACCTGTTGTCCCAGGAGGACAGTCATTTGCTCAATGTCAAACTTCACTCTCTTCACCTAACAGCCTGGCATATTCTGTTTTGAACCATAGAGGGTCTCAACTTCCACAACAAGTTTTGGATGTGATTTTGGAAGCTAGAAGGCCTAGTACAAGGAAA
The DNA here is from genome assembly GCF_019279795.1 of Protopterus annectens. Lineage (NCBI taxonomy): Eukaryota > Metazoa > Chordata > Ceratodontiformes > Protopteridae > Protopterus > Protopterus annectens. The sequence goes on from NC_056745.1 coordinate 209,333,707, forward strand.
GTGTACGCAGATAAATGGAAGAGATTTTTATTTTGGAGTGCAGCAAAGGATTTTGATGTTTCTGAGCCTAATTTAAGTGTGGCTCTTCAATATCTTACTGAGTTACTGGACAAAGGTTTGTCCTTCTCTTCTATTAAGGTTCATGCTGCAGCAATTTCAGCTCACTATGACTGTGACCCACCATTGTTTTCTCATCCTTTGTTCAAGCAATTTCTTAGAGGGGCAAAGAATATAAGACCCCCACGTAGAGCTCCTACTCCTGCTTGGGATCTCAATTTTGTGTTGGAGAAACTCACTCTACAACCTTTTGAGCCTGCAGCTACTACTGAGTTGAAATATTTATCATGGAAGACTGCCTTTTTGTTGGCCATTACCTCTGCAAGAAGGGTTTCTGAATTACAGGCCCTTATGGCGGTTGAGCCTTTCTTAATTTTCCATAAGGATAGGGTATCTTTACGTACTAATCCTTCTTTTATGCCTAAAGTGGTTTCTAGTGTGGCTTTAAACCAAACTATTCATTTGCCTACTTTTTATGCAAATCCCCAAAATAAAGGGGAAAAGATTTTGCACACTTTAGATGTACACAGGCAGTTGCGATATTATTTGGACAGAACTAAAGGGTTCAGGCAGTCTCAGCAGTTTGTTTCTTTTGCTTTGAGTTCTCAGGGCAAGCCTGTGTCAAAACAAACTATTTCTAAGTGGATTGGGTTTTGCATTGCTTTCTGTTATTCCCATCATGGCAAGGAGATTCCAGCTGGGATTAGGCCTCATTCCACTAGGGCTACTGCCACTTTGACAGCTTTTTTGAGGGGGGTGGCAACCAAGGATATTTTGGAGGCAGCTACTTGGAGTCAGTGCATACTTTCTCTAGGCATTATCACGTACCACTTTACTCTAAATCCAGGGCTGGTTTTGCCACTGCTGTTTTGCAGGGCATTTTGGCAGCTCCTGCTTCCTTATAGTTTGGCCATCCTCCCTTACCTCTGCTTTGGGATTCTACCCAAGTGTAAGGACTGCAGCAATGTGAGATGAAGAACATAGTACAGTTTTGTACCTACCATAAATGTAGATGTTCGAAGATCCACATTGCTGCAGTCCAACTTACCCTCCCTCCTTCCCCTCTGTAGTTAGAGGTGGTTGTGTGGGTTGGGTTGTAAATATTGTGTATATTGTATATATTGTACATATAATTAGTGCAAGGGTGGTTGGTTGTTTGTTTGCTGTCTTTTGGTTTTGACCTTTATTTTTAGGGTCTTCTGACATCTGGGGCAAGAAAAGACTGAGGATATGACGTCGGTCATGCGCATTTGTACCCTGACGTCCTGATGTCAGTCAAATGCGCCTTGACCGACGTCAGCCTTATACTTTGATATTCGGGCCGACCGAGGACAGCGGACTACCCTAGTGTAAGGACTGCAGCAATGTGGATCTTCGAACATCTACATTTATGGTAGGTACAAAACTGTACTTTATTGAACCAGCTTAATATAGCTTCAGTTTGAATGTTTTCAGTTTCATTCATTCTTCAACTGATGGGTCTCTGATCCAATTTGCTGCTCCTATCAGATCCGCAGATTCAAACTCTCAAGCTCCTCCCTTTAGCCATAATGACCTGTACAGCTAACATACCTCAGATCTCGTTTGCCGCCACATTGCTACTGATGTGGATCCTTTTGCTCCCGAGCTATTAGTGAATTCTTAGTTAAAATAGTTTTTACTTAAATTTTTCATTTCCTATTAGTCTTTACTAATTTCTTTCTGTCACTTTCCTCCCTTTTTCATTGAATTTCCATCTGCAGTAATTTTATTTTGTGGTTGTTACAGATAATTCAGTATTTTGCTTTATTACCATTGCTGGTACTTTACTATCTTTATTCTGTTGTTCTTCCCCCTTTTTAGACTATTTCCTCTCTGCCGTTGTTGGTAGCTTTTCTTTTCTTAACTTTATATAAAAAAAAAAAAAAAAAAAAAGTAGTACTACTTTGTTGTCATTTCAATTTTTTTTCCATGGCTAGTTAGGCCAGTATGGCCAATAAATCTACTGGCTTCAAAAATGCATCACCTTTGGGCATAATCCCTAACTCAGATGCCCACAGGGAATGTGTATACTGCCTGGGTGCTACCCATGTAGAGGCAGACTGTTTCATATGTGCTGGTTTCTATTCCAGGGCACTCGGACAGGAGGAATAAACTTGTATTGAAGTGCCTTCTTCCTTTCACGTCTGCTTTAGCTGGGGCTCAAACCACTTCAAAGAAGACTGACAAGTAAAAGCCCAACTTGGCTCCCAAAAACAAAGACTTTCATAGGAGCTCTCTAGATCCTACTTCCTCTTTGGGTCCTTCCTTGGATCCATCTGCAAAACTATCAAAAAAGTCAGATCCGACCACTTTGGAAACCTCTGCTCCAAAATTCAAAATGCCTCAGATCTGGTCACCTCTTACCCTACCGGATCTGATAAAGTCTTGGCTGCCTTCACTTTTCTTAGAGGATTCTCCCTGTAAACATTCTAGGTCTCCATACCTCTTTTCTCAGGCCTTTCATGATTTTTTCCAAGGCTGAAGTGGATAGGATGATGAGGAAATCCTTCAGAGCTCAGATCCATATAGGGGTACTTCAGCTCTGGCTCCCATTGGATCCATGAAGCCTGCCTGTGACTACTTCCCCTTTGGTCTCTCCTTCTCCAATCTGATCTGCTGTTTTGGAGCCCTCAGATCCAAGATCCCTGGGGGTGTCCTCATCGGATCTGAAGACAGTGAGTCATCCATCTTCTAGCCTTTTTGAGCCACAGGACTCTCTGAGCAAAGCGTCACTGCCAGATCTTTGGGTCCAGAGTTGATTCCAAAGTTATCAGAGTCATCCCTGCCCCTCAGAGCCTTGGCACTGGACAGCTCAGGTCCAACTCCATCCTCTGGTGAAGCTCATGCAAGGATACAGGGGCGAGCAGGTCAGGAGATGTCTGCTGTATTACTGTCGACTTCAGTTTGCCCCAAGCATTCTGCCTTTCAGTTTGTGGAGACAGGGCATCCCTAACCCCCTTGGATCAGACCACTTTACCTCCTTCAGTTCTGTGCTCTGAGTCTTGATCTTCCCTTCTACTGGGACAAGTCTGCAGTCAGTCCCTTAGGACTCCCCCTTCTCTTCTTATATGTCACCAGACCATCCTGATGACTGTCTCCCTCAGAACAGAATACCTAAAAGGAGACACTTCGATTCCCCTCATGAATCACTCACCAAGGACACTGATTTTGATGAAGGGGAAGGGTCCACCAGATCTTAACCTGAAGAAATCTCATTTGGAGACATTCTAGAGCTCTTAAAACCAGCAGTCCTCCTTCCCAAGAGGAATTTGTACTCCTGGAAGCTTTGCTATGTCTTGGGTAGCCCATTATACATCTCTTTTCTCACAGGGCATGGAAGGAACTGAATACTGTGGAGCCCATCCCTAAGAATCCAGACAATTTTTTTAACCCCTCCCAAGGACAGGACATATTGGAACAAGAAGGTTGCATCTGATGCCATGGTTGTGTTGGTGCCCACTAAAAAGACCCAGTAAAGCAGAACTTCTCTGTCCATCCCCCTAACAGGGATTCCAGGATCTAGAACAAATTTGGTAAGTGCTTGTATGCTTCAGAGAGCTTTGCTCTGCGGTTGTTTAATCTGCCATATTTTGCAAGATTACAAAGAAATTTGACTAAAGAACTCTCCAAATTTCTTTCTGGGTCCATGTCTGCCAAGGACCAAAATGGGATTTTCTCACAACTGGCTACCCTTCAATCAATATCTAATCTGTCCATGAGGCTGATCTCCCATACAGCTTGAAGGTACCTCATGAGTGGCGGGTTCAAGCATAGCCATTAGAAGACATGTCTGGATGTGTCTGTGACTTTGTGGAGCCCTGTAAGTCTTCATCCATCAATGCTCTATTTGATCGATCGTCCTTATTTGGCCCTAAAGTGAAAGACATGCTCTCCAGATGTGAGCAAGAAAGAAAGACTCTGTCTGCCATTGCGATACATTTTATTACCCCTCAAACACCCTTTTCCTGGAATCGGCGAGGAGGTAGAAAGATGTGGTTCTGTAAATCCCAGGGTCCTTTCCAAGGCTCACAAGGAAATAGTTCTCCCAGGCTGGGGGGACTCCAAGATGCCTCCCATGTAGCAGAGGTGGCCTGCAAAACCAGAGTTTATGGGATTCCTTCTCAGACAAAGCCCTATCAGTGATCCTAAAGGGCTGCTCAACAGTTTCCCTCTGGAGGCAGTGGGGGGCATTTGTCTCTTCACCAAAGAGCCTGGCTGCCCATATCCATTCCTGTGTACCGAGAATTGTATCCATTTATATTTTATTATATTATATTTATTATATTATATTTCCCAAATTCCTCCTACTAGATTGAAGATAATTCCTGATGTTTTTCCCAATCAGAGGGAAGCAGCAGTCGTAGAAATAGAAAAGCTTCTAGAAAAAAGAATAATCCAGAAGGTCCCCCCAGATCAGAGAGGATCCAGGACCTACTCAAGATTCTTCTTAGTGCCAGAGAACACAGAGGATTGTTCAATATTCAAGGTTCCAGATGGTTATGGTTCAGTCCATTCTGCCCGTACTCTGAAAGGACAATTGGATGTGCTAGGCGGATCTTCAGGATACATATTATCGCTTGAAAATGAACGGGCAATCTAGAAGATATGTGTACTTCTGGCTAAGAGCCAGTCATTCTACTACGACACACACCACAAATTCTTTAAAACCAAGGACAGATGCAGCACAAAACCAAAAGCTGACGACCGAAGAAATCACCAGGAACCGGATATTATGCCAATACCTTTGTTTCTTTATTTAAAGTGTAACATCCACAAAAATAGCTGCTCACAAGTAAAATAGTTTGAAAACAAACAATCCAGTCAAGCGCTTTCACCCGGGCTCTCCCAGGCTTTATCAAGACAAGACAACAGGGAATATGCATCCATTATATACATATGCTATTCCAATAATTCAATTATATGATTAGTTAATTGAGATATTCCCATTATTTAAAAAGTTATCTTGGTACTTAAAGGTACATGTTACAAAAAAGTACATAATCAAAAGCAAAAGCAAAATCCTTTTCATTTTCAGGGTCCCATGGAACATAACTAATTCTTTAATAAATCTTTTTTTTTTTTAAAAGCTTTTTAAAATAAATCTAATAATCATATAAATATTATTATCTTTTTAATAAATCTATTGTATATATAAGTTAACATGTGTAAAAACTAAAATTTAATCTATTAACTATTAGATTATAAAATAATGTTATGTTAAATATTCAATATTAAAAAACTGTAATTATATATTAATTTAAATAATTGTTATGTATTTGTAGATAAAGTTGATAAAACATTCTTATTCTAAAAATTATTAATAAATATATATGTAAGTAGGTGCAGTGCATAAAATAATCCTCATAACATTTTACTAAAATTTACTACAATGTCAAAAGTGGACTATGTTACCTTAATAAATACAAACAATAAATACATAAAAAATAATTTAATACAATATATCTACCTATTATTACTAAAAACTGTCATTTTATTAAAATTGTAAAAATTTTTACCCCAAACATATCCGGTTCCTGGTGATTTCTTCGGTCGTGAGCTTTTGGTTAAGAGCCAGTCATTACCAGTTCAGAGCATTGCCCTTTAGTCTCACCACAGCCCCCTACGATGTTCATCAAATGCATGGTGGTGGTAGCAGCTAACTTGAGACTGCTAAGATTCTGAGTGTTTCCCTACCTATAACCAATGCTCCGGTCCCACCAATAAGCGAAATAAGGGCTGAATAATCCACACGGTAATAAGGAACTCACAGTTTATTACAAAGATACCAAGTTCATACGATCAACGATAAAAGCACAGCAGGATCCATTAAAATGCAAGGCACTGAAGCAGCCCCAAACACATCAAACAGGACAGTGCAAGACAAGATAGTAATCCAAAACTCAGTTAAGTTGCCAACCATTTACATGGTCTTCATCAGAACTAATCAGTATCATCAAAACAACTCAATTTAAAACTTCTTTACAAAGTTTGCTTACTAAATTTTTGAAAATGTATTACATCACTTCCTATAAGGTATAACCAGCCAATACGGAGATGCATTCATCTGATGTATACTTCTAAAGTTAAATATGTTCAGTCATAAAATCATTATCTGCCTTTTAAACATTTTTTTAAAAACATTTTGTAAAAAACATACTTGTCATCTCAAACAGTGCACGTCCAAAGACAACATATAATTTACAAATTAAGTAAATATGACTGTGTTACAATTACTAAGAATAGTAACGAAATAGATCCAACAATCATTAGCCCATTTCAAAACCAAATGGAAAACCATATAAATATGATGCTTCAATAAAAAATATATGTTTGAATGTAGTTAGTGTTTTTGTGTTTGTGTTTGACATTATTAGCATATTTAATAACATTTTTATTAGGCTTCAATTTGCGCTGGGAAATATTTCACGACTTATTAATTTTTAATTTTTATATATTTATTAATTCTTATATATATCATTTATTATTCACAACCAGAGAAAGCTTATTGTAGGACACTAACTACATTCAAACATATATTTTTTATTGAAGCATCATATTTATATGGTTTTCCATTTGGTTTTGAAATGGGCTAATGATTGTTGGATCTATTTCGTTACTATTCTTAGTAATTGTAACACAGTCATATTTACTTAATTTGTAAATTATATGTTGTCTTTGGACGTGCACTGTTTGAGATGACAAGTATGTTTTTTACAAAATGTTTTTAAAAAAATGTTTAAAAGGCAGATAATGATTTTATGACTGAACATATTTAACTTTAGAAGTATACATCAGATGAATGCATCTCCGTATTGGCTGGTTATACCTTATAGGAAGTGATGTAATACATTTTCAAAAAATTTAGTAAGCAAACTTTTTTACCAAAGAAGTTTTAAATTGAGTTGTTTTTGGTTATACTGATTACTGATGAAGTTTGGATTACTATTTTGTCTTGCACTGTTTATGTTGGGAAGAGTATATGAGCACATCTAAAAAAAAAAAAAAAAAAAAGATCAAAATTACAAACATTCTTTAACTTGTAATAATAATAATATAAAATTCTTCTTTGTTTTGTGTGCAGGGAGGGACTGAGAAGGATCCCTGAAGATAAAGAGAAATATTGGCAAATAAAATTAATGGCAACAAACAAGATCACAGACTAAATGATGCCACAATTGTTAATAGTGCTCTTAAATTACTTGGCCAAATTATTGTAATTTTAAATCCATAATTAATCACAAAATGTGAAAATTTTACAATTTTAATAAAATGACAGTTTTTAGTAATAATAGGTAGATATATTGTATTAAATGATTTTTTATGTATTTATTGTTTGTATTTATTAAGGTAACATAGTCCACTTTTGACATTGTAGTAAATTTTAGTAAAATGTTATGAGGATTATTTTATGCACTGCACCTACTTACATATATATTTATTAATAATTTTTAGAATAAGAATGTTTTATCAACTTTATCTACAAATACATAACAATTATTTTTTTAATATATAATTACAGTTTTTTTTAATATTGAATTTTTAACAACATTATTTTTAATCTAATAGTTAATATGTTCCATGGGACCCTGAAAATGAAAAGGATTTTGCTTTTGCTTTTGATTATGTACTTTTTTGTAACATGTACCTTTAAGTACCAAGATAACTTTTTAAATAATGGGAATATCTCAATTAACTAATCATATAATTGAATTATTGGAATAGCATATGTATATAATGGATGCATATTCCCTGTTGTCTTGTCTTGAATAAAGCCTGGGAGAGCCCGGGTGAAAGCGCTTGACTGGATTGTTTGTTTTCAAACTATTTTACTTGTGAGCAGCTATTTTTGTGGATGTTACACTTTAAATAAAGAAACAAAGGTATTGGCATAATATCCGGTTCCTGGTGATTTCTTCGGTCGTGAGCTTTTGGTTAAGAGCCAGTCATTACCAGTTCAGATGTTCATCAAATGCATGGTGGTGGTAGCAGCTAACTTGAGACTGCTAAGATTCTGAGTGTTTCCCTACCTATACTGGCTCCTAACTGCCCCTACCAGGCATCTACTCCTACAGGCAAGGGGACTATTTTCTGCAGTTGTCTCCATCTAGGTAGCATATACATTTACAACAAATCACATCTCAAACCTGTGCAGAGTCTGCAGTTCATAGGTGCTCATCTGGAAACAATCAGATAGCTTCTCTCCCTCCAACCCAAATTCAGACACTTAGATCCCAGCTCAAGGCAGTGATCTCACATCCTTCTATCCCAGCACAACTAATCTTACATGCCTTGGGATCCATGGTAGCAGCTATCAACCTAGATCTTTTAACCAGGTTTCACATGCAAATTCTACAATGGCCCCTGTCAACACAGTGGTCCATTCTTCATCAACCTTTAACCACCCCAGTGAAGATCCCACAAGCTTGCATAAGATGTATTTTTTGTTGACTGCACACAAATGAAGTTTCTGAAGGCTTTCTGTTTGTTCTCCCCCTGCCCATGGCTACAGTGGACACCTCCCAACTGGGGTGGGGGCACTACTCGGGAAGGACAGCCCAAGGTACATGGCTTTCAGAATAGACCAAGTCACATTTCACTGTCCTGGGAATGAGAGCAGTCTTAGTATTGCATGCCTTTCAAAATGCTCCCTCTGGGAAAGTTGCTATTCAGATGGACAATATACATCAACAAACAGGGAAGAACCAAATCTTATCCCCTTTGTCAAGAAGCAATGAGTGTATGGCAATGGATGCGGTCTTCAGGAGGCTTTCTAATAGCAGCTCATTTAGGGGAAAGCCACTGTGATTGCAGACAAACTAAGCAGGTCCATTCTGATGCCTAACAGTGATGTCTCAATCTCAAAGTAGTGGAGACAATTTTCCATCAATAGAGCCAGCCATGCTGTGACCTATTTGCTTCTCTCAACAACAAGTGCAGCAAGTTCTTTGTCCTGATCCTGTCAATGGGGGAGTCACTGAAAGATGCTCTAGTCCATGATTGGCCCTCTGGTCTTCTTTAGGTTTATCCACCATTAACTCTCATCCCCAAATTTCTACAGAAAGCATACTGATTGAAGAGCACAGTTATCCTCATTGCACCCTTTTGGCCTTGTCAGATGTAGTTCCTCTTCCTCTGGCCTGGCCTTCTACTTCCTCCCTGGATGCTGGATCCGAATCCAGACCTCCCGTCATCTGGACATAAAAGGCCTCAAACTGATGGCATGGTTTCTTCAGTTCCACTGATTACTAGACAACCCAGCCTCTCATCCCTGGTCCATCATATTTTGTTATCCTCTCAAAAAGCTTCTACTAGAAAGATTTACAAACATAAATGGAAGAGATTTGTATTATTAACAGAGATATGGACCCCCCTTTGCGTCCGTGTACCAGCTATAGTTAATTTTATTTATTTGCGTTTGTTTACCAGGAAGGTTCACTGGGCCTAGATGAGCCCATTTTCAGTGGAGGCCTGGGGAAATAAGCTCCACAAGAAAGTTTTTAAAGTACTATTGTAACAGCAGCAGAACAATAACACAAGTCATTGGTCATTGAATTGAACAAATGACATGCAGTGCAATATAGGATTACAAAAGTAACATACATGGGTCTGATGAAGTTTAACATTGTCTTAAACAAAAGCACTAATACTGACTTTCATTTTTAACTCTACATTAAAGTGTTTGGTGGTATTTGAACAGCAAGTTGGTGTTTATTCATCATTTCAGCATTTGGAGAGCCTAATTTTGACGTTGCCGTTTTTGTCTTGTTGGTTTAGTTTGTCCTCATTTCACTTGATCCATTATACATGGATGTATACCAAGATATTTAGTCTTGGTAACAAAATATGATAGTTTTACAAAAGTTAAATCTGAAGTAGTTGACTTCATTCATTCTGCACGTATGGGTGTACGGATCCGATTCGGATCCGAGCTGGCAAAAACTTTTCAAGCATCAGCTCCAAGCTCCGCCCCTACCTATATTACTTCACTTCCTCCTATCTAGCCCCAGATCTTGTTTGCCTGTCTGAGTCAGCATCGTGGTCTCTGAGCTCTTAGATAGGTAGTAAGGTTTTTGGTACTTTTTGCTATTTGTTGAGTGTGAATTCCTTCCATTTTTCCTCCCTTACATCGCGTTTGGTGGTAGTGTTATATATATAAAAAAAAAAAAAAAAGTTTTTAGTTTGTATTCTCTAGTGGTAGTTTTGTGTTCTGGTTCCCACCTAGGCCCATCCCAGTTTAGTGTGCATGTGCGTGTGGTCCGTTTAGGTCTTTTTTCTGTCATTGTTATGGCTGAACAGACTAAGGTTCTCTTCAAAAAGTGCACAGAATGTGGTCATAAGCTTTCTCCAGCCGATGGCCACTCTCATGTTTAGGGGTCACCCATCTGTCCGTATCCTGTGACATTTGTTCAGGGTTTAACCCAAGGGCATTGAAGGATCATCGGGCTAAGCTTGTGGCCAAAGGCTTGCTACCTGCTTCTGCCCTGGAGTCTGCCTGGGTTTCCTCTCCAGCCAGTGACTCTGTGCAGGCAGGGACTCAACCTCCCGCTAGGCCTGCTTCTTTTGAGTCATCCCAGAGAGGTAGGGACAAAAGGGAGAAAGAGAGGCACCATAAAGAGAGAGACAGGCCCAGGAAAAGGTCTCCGGACAAGGAGTCTTTTTCCAGTCCCTCTGCTAAGATATCTAGGTCTCGTTTTCCTCGGCTCCGCTCTCCCCGTTTCTTGCCAGAGCTGACGGGCCATCAGAGCCGAGGCACTCCCCTCCGATCCAACCCAGACCCGAGTCAGTCGCTTCCTCCAGATCGACTCGGAGTGTATCCGAACTTGATATGGACAGACTGATGAAGAGGTTCATCCAGAACCAGATTCAGATGGGGGTCTTACCAGGACCCTCTCCCATTGGTGAGGGTTCTTTTTCTGCTACTATGTTCCACCCTATTGCTCCTTCCCCAATCCGACCCGATGCTTCGGGGTTTTCGGGTCAGAGACCTTTCGGAGTCGTGGGGTAGGCGCCGATGGTTTTCATTTCCTCGACACCGGCCATCACCTTGAGTTCCCTGGATCCGATCTCAGATCCAGGGGACTCTCGGAGCCGTGGTCGGGGAGTCGGACGCGAGAGTTGGGATCTCGTTCTTTCGGATCCCACCTTCAATGCCCGGACTACCCCGCAGTCGGCTCCAGTTCCAGCTTCAGTGCCGGGAAGAGCCTCTTCCTTACGTTCTACGGAGGCGTGCTCTCCATCGGCATTCGGGGCAGTGGAAAGGGTCCTCTCCCAGGGGTTGAAACCACAGCTCACATCCTCTGATCCGGCTCAGACCCCCCTGATTTTGGATTCTGCTCCCATTGCCCTGTCTCAGGGACAGCCCGTGCCAAGGCAGCCCCAGGCCGTTCCCCTCAGGAACCCCCGGAGGCTTACGAATCCTCTCCAGAGAGTCACACTGGAGAGAAACCTCATAAGCGTAAGTGCAAGAGGAGGCACTTGGACTCCCCTGAGTCCATTACCACTGATACGGACTTGGATGAAGGAGAGGGTTCCCCCAGATCACCTCCCGAGGACTTCTCATTTGGAGACATTATGGAGATCCTCCACCAAAGAGGAGGTTGATCATCTCCCAAACCCTCTGCAGATGAGTCCATATTCCTGGATGCCTTTGACGCAGGCCCATCTACTTCCTGGGTCTCCCCACCAGCTGACCTTTTGGTGGACCTCATCACCACTAGGGCATGGAAGGATCCTGACACCACAGAGCCTATCCCCAAAAGGCCAGACAAAATTCTTTCTTCACCTTCAGACAGAGCCGCGGTAGATGCTTTGGTGGTTGCAGCTGCCACAAAGAAGGAACTAGCACAGGAGAGTTTCTCGGTTCATCCATCAGACAAGGAGTCCAGGTCGATGGATCATTTTGGGAAGCGCATGTACTCAGCGACATTTTCTATTCATGAGCTGAATTATTTGGCACATGTCATTCGACTGCAGCGAGACCTTATATCAGAGCTAACTGAGTCGCCCCCGGAATCTCTGTCGCAGCAGGACAAGCGGTCCTTTACTGCCAAGATGACTACGCTGAAATCAGTGACTAATACCTCTATGCGTCTCTTCTTTCATGCCACGGAGGGTGCCACTAGAGCTGCAGGTACAGGCGTTGCTTTGAGGCGACATACCTGGATCAGGCTGTGTCAATTTGTGGACCCTTTTAAGGCATCTTTCATCAATGCCCCATTCGATGGATCATCCCTCTTTGGGAAGACCATACGTGACACACTAACCCACAGTGAGAAGGACAGAAAGACCTTGTCGGCCGTCGGAATCCGCTTTTCTAACCCCCAGAGGTCCTATTCCAGGAACCAAAAGGGGCAAAAGAAGATGTGGTTCCGGAAATCACAGTCCTTTCGTGACACTCTGGAGTATTCTTCCCCCAGAGGCTGAGGGGGACAAGACCAACACTGCCCCAGGGGCTGAGGGGGTCCCAGAAACTTCTGGTCTAGGGAACCTTTTTCCGACAGACCTGCTCAGCAACCCTGAGGGATTGCCTGGCTGCTCTACTCTGGAGGCAGTTTGGGGAAGATTTTCCTTGCATCCAGTGGCATGGGAGTCCATTACTGCAGACCGCTGGGTGTTAAACATCATATCCAGAGGATATTCTATCCCCTTCATTTCACATCCCATATCTCCAGCTTGCCTTCCAGATGTCCCACCCACTCACAGGGATGCTGCAGCTTTAGAGGTTTCGAAGCTGTTACAAAAATGAGCCATCGAGCCGGTCCCCCCAGATGAATCTGGATCAGACATCTACTCCAGGTTCTTTTTAGTGCCAAAGAAGACAGGGGACCTCAGGTCCATTCTGGACCTGTCTATCCTCAACCTGTCAATAGAGAAACAAAAATTCCCGATGGTCACTCTACAGTCCATTCTACCATTTCTGAGAGAATGTGACTGGATGTGCTTGTTAGACCTCCAGGACGCTTACTATCACATCAAGGTCCACAGGAGCTCTAGGAGGTTTCTCCGCTTCCGGCTAGGGGCCAGTCCCTTTCAGTTCAGAGCCCTACCCGTTGGTCTCACCATAGCCCCCAGGGTGTTCACCAAGGTTATGGCGGTCGTAGCGGCTCACCTGAGACTTCAGGGCATTCCGGTATTCCCCTACCTAGACGACTGGCTCTTCGCTGCATCCACCAGGCGTCTCCTGTATCATGCCCTACACTACTTCCTTGGTCTGGCTCACAAGTTAGACATCTCGATCAACCTCAACAAGTCCCACCTGACTCCGGTTCAGATCATAAGACTTCATCAGGGCCTCAGTTGGATTCGATTCAGTCAAAGATTTTTCTCACTCCGGAAAGGATAGCGAATTTCAGACTCCATGTTTCCGTGATCTTGGATCATGTGGTTGTCACAGCAGCCAATGTTCTCAGGGCCTTGGGTTCCATGGCAGCAGCAATCTCTATACTCCCTCTTGCACGTCTTCACATGAGTCCTTCAGTGGAATCTGGCTGTCCAATGGTCCTGCCTAGACCTTCCGATGAGTTTCCACATCCGTATCAATCGGGCATGCAGAACAGCACTCTTGTGGTGGCTTCACTCTGCAGACATATTTGTGGGGTGCAGCTTTCTAGCCCCTCAGGCTCAAGCCATGGTGACCACAGACACTTTCCAGCTCAGGTGGGGGGGACACTTCCTGGGACGAATGGTCCAAGGCACGTAGTCCCCTCCAGAGACCAAGCTACACATCAACGTCCTGGAAATTAGGGCAGTTTTGTTAGCATTGAGAGCCTTCAACCTGGTCCTACCTACGGGGACGACAGCCATTCAATCAGACAGCATGTATAAACAAACAGGGAGGGACCCGATCCTACCCCCTTTGTCACGAGGCCATGAGAGTTTGGGAGTGGGCCATATCCACCAGCTGGTTTCTAGTAGCAACGCATATCCCGGGACGCTCCAACATTCTGGCGGACAGTCTCAGCAGGGCTATCCTTCTTCCCTACGAGTGGTCCCTGAATCAATCAGTGGTGGAGAAGATCTTCCATGTTTGGGGTCAACCTTGCTGCGATCTCTTTGCATCTCCTTCCAACCTGAAGTGCAGCAAATTCTTCGCTCTGATCCCCCCTCTGGGGGATGCCCCCAGGGGTGCTCTAGTCCAGGCTTGGCCTCCCGGGCTACTGTATGCTTATCCCCCATTACCTCTGATTCCGAAGTTCCTTCAGAGAGCTTACCGGCTGCAGTGCAAAGTCATTCTCATAGCTCCCTTCTGTGGCCGCATCAAGTGTGGTTTCCCTTCCTATGGTCTCACCTGTTGGCCCCTCCATGGGCTCTAGATCCATGTCCGAATCTAATTTCTCATCCGTCGGGCTTGCCCCTGCCCAACCTGGACAGTCTCAAGCTGATGGCTTGGCTGGTCCAGTTCCCATGATCATCAGGACTCCCAGACTTTCATCTCCTGTTAAGAATATTCTGGTAGCTTCACTTAAGGCCTCCACTAGGAAACTGTACAATAGCAAGTGGAAACGTTTTTGCGTTTTGGGCCTCTCAGCGCAATCAGAACCACAGCCCCTGTTCTGGTCATACTGGATTTTTTTGGCAGATCTTTTTTGGTCAGGCTCTAGTGCTTCCACCATCAAGGTTCAACTGGCTGCCATCTCTAATTTTCAAGTGGGTGAAAATAAGGTTGCTCTGGCTTCGGCCAAACTCTGTAAAGCCTTCCTGAAGGGCACTTTTTTATTGTGACCTCCAGTTAAAGAAACAGTGCCCCCTTGGGATTTGACTTTAGTCCTTCAGGCCTTGACCTCTCCCCCTTTCAAGCCAGCCGGTTCAGTTCCGATGAAGTTCTTGTCATGGAAGACAGCATTCTTGGTCACCATCACTTCGGCTAAGAGAGTTTCTGAGTTGCAGGCATTATCCTCCTTGCCCTCCTATTTGGTTTTTCACAAGGATAGGGTTTCATTGAGCATGAACCCTTCTTTTCTTCCCAAAGTGTCTTCAGCAACCAATATTAATCAATCCATAAATTTGCCAGTCTTCTTCCCAAATTTCCAGAATAGGGGTGAACGTAAGCTTCATTTGTTGGATGTCCATAGACAGCTTTGTTTTTACCTCCATAGGACTAAACCCTTCCAGAAGTCGGATCAATTGTTTGTCTCTTTTTCTAAACCATTTTTGGCAAAGCAGTTTCAAAAGTGTCCTTAGCAAGGTGGATCACCCTGTGTATTGCGCAGGTCTGTAAGGACAAAGGGTTATCTCCTCCTGGTGTATTGAAGGCTCATTCCACTAGAGCTATGGCCACTTCTGCAGATTTCTGGTTGAGAGTTTCATTAGATGATATTTGTGCAGCAGCGACATGGGCAAATTCGCACACATTCATCTCCCATTACAAATTGGATCTTATTTCTAGAGGGAGAGCATCCTTTGGCTCTGCGGTGCTCAGAAATATCCTTCCATAAGGGCCTCCCAGGAATTCTAGTAGCTCGGGACTCTGTCCCATATGTGCAGAATGAATGAAGTCAACTAATTCAGGTAAAGAAGTTGTGTTCTTACCATAACGTTCCATCCGAGTAGTAGACTTCATTCTTCTGCACTTTCCCTCCCTCCGTCCCCCTCACTCTTCAGGTTATCCTGTTTAGGGTTTTTGGTTACGTCGCTTTTTAGTGACAGCAAACTCGATCTGGGGCTAGATAGGAGGAAGTGAGGTAATATAGGTAGGGGAGGAGCTTGGAGCTCAGAGCTGATGCTTGAAAAGTTTTTGCCGGCTTGGATCCGAATCAGATCCATATACCCATATGTGCAGAAGAATGAAGTTTACTACTCAGATGGAACATTATGGTAAGAACATAACTTCTTTTTTTGTTATAACATAGCAAGAATACTCACAGTTACTAAGTCAGGATTCCAAGTCTGCCACTACAATATTTAGATAGGCAAGTATTTCACAGTAGAGGGCACAGGAAGATGTAGAAAAGAAGGAAACAGTAAGTTGTTGGATAAAGGCTGAAATAGGCAGAGGAGTAGTTAAAGTTAAAGGTTCAAGGTTCCAGACACGGGGTGTCTTTGTGGCCCAACCCATCTTTTTTGCCTACCTTCTAAATCTCTTTACCTAGTTTTCCACAAAGACACTGTATCTTTTTGGACCTACCCATCTTTTTTGCCTAAGGTAGCTTCTGAGTCCAACGTTAACTAGGTCATTAAACTCTCAGTTTCCTTTCCAAATTTCTGAAATAAGGGAGAGTACATGCTCCATCTTTTGGATATGCATAGACAGCTTTATTTTTATCTCAATAGAAACAAGGATTTCCAGAAGACTAACCAGTTATTTGTATCTTTCTCATCTAACAGATTGGGTAAGCCAGTTTCCAAAGTTACATTGTCTAAATGGGTTAATCAGTTGCATCTCCTTTGTCGATACTGAGAGGATTATCCTTGCCTAAGCCTCCTAGAGCTCATGCCACGAGGTCCGTGGTGGTCTCCTTAGCCTTTTGTCAAGGGCTTCTATAGATGACATCTCTGAACTGCCACTTGGTCCTGTGCTCATACTTTTATGTCTCATTATAAATTAGATTTGATTTCTAGGAACAGAGCTGTCTTGGCTCCACAGTACTCCAGAATATTCTTCCATGATTACTACCCAAGGTTTATCTATCTGAGGATTCTGTCCCATTAGTTGAGGAATGAATGAAAATGACAATATCAGATAAAGTTATGTACTCACCATAACATTACATCTGTGTTGTCCATTTTTATTCTTCAACAACTACCCACCCTCCTAACTCCCTTCTCTCTGTTCCTGCATAGGCCTAATAGTTTCAGTTTGGGAACTGTTCTTTGTTTGGGCTCCAGCTCCTTTTCTTTTGGTATACCTTCTAGAATCCTATTAAGATATTGTACACTGTCTTCTATGGGCAGCAAACTTGATCTGAGATATGTTAGGTGGGCAGGGAATTATGGGTAAAGGGAGGAGCTCAAGAGTTTGGATCCAAGAATCTGGTGAAAGTGGTCGAGTACTATCCGAGATCCATCAGCTGAAGCTTGAAAATGGACAAAACAGATGTAATGTTATGGTAAGTACATAACTTTTTTTTAAGGTTGCATTATTACCTGGTGGAATATACAGGGCAGCAATACATAAGGTGTTTTTTTTTCTTTTTGGTTATTAATTTCAGTAATAATAAGTATATCTGGGAAGTACTGTGTAATGCATGCCTGTGTGTGTTCAGGTTTACTTATAAGACTTCTAACATTGGCATACTGCTGCTAGTTTTGGGGAGGAGAAGAGTGGAGTTGAAGCTGGGTGAGGTGATACTATGAGAGTGGTTTAGTAGTTGTGGTCCTGGGTTGGGGTGAATGTCTCCACAGAGCGATAAAGAATTAAATGTCTAATAGAAGTAGTTAAGCACTTTTGTAACATTTTCTTCTGGAGAGTTTACTTTGGGTAGGAGAGTTTATCAATGGAAAAGTGAGAGAAATTTTGCCAAGGTTATGGATGTGCACATAGCTGTAAGAGAAGAGGCTGCATAGAGAAGGATTGAATAATTCACGAGAGGCATTTTCGAAGAATAGGTGGGCGAATATGGTGTTAATAGATCGAGTAGGAAAGGTTTGGTGAGTGTGATTAATAGGGTTTGTGTGAGTGTAGTGAGAAGACAGAGACAGGTAAAGATGAGAATGCCTAGAGGAACCATAATTGAGTAGAGAACTTAAGAGAAAATATGAAGGTGAGCTTTTGTCTAGCAGTTGTATGTTGGAATGTAGAAGAGTTATGATGAGCAGTATTGGTTGTTGTAAAACCAGAGTATGTAACGTTTTACTGTTCTGATGAGATGGATGTGATTAGAGGATAGTAGGTAGAGGGTGGGGTTTGCACTGCTATAAAAGAAGAGAATGTAGGGTTGGGTGGGAATAGAGGGTAGAAGAGCAGAGTGAGCAGATTGAGTAGGGTGAGAGCAAATGGAGCGGGCTTCACTGTCAGAAGTAGTAAGAGCGTGTCTACAAAAAAAATATCTATGCATTGAATTAGTAAAGCACGGGTAAGTAAAGTATCCACTAAGTAACTGATTGCTAAAAAGGAAACCTAGTACAATTTAACTAGGACACATGGTTGTTGTTGATTTAACATTAGGAATTGGTTATGTATTTATTTTTTTTACTTTTTTGTTTTAATAAATAACACCTTTAGGGGAAATTAACTGCTTTCAAAACGTGTATCTGATGTATAAAGTTCTTCAGTCTTTTACATTTTTATGCACCCTTTTCAAACCTAACCCAATAGGCTATAGCTTTAGTTAATCTTACTGCTACTAAACATTTTGTTAATTCCAATCGTACTCTTTCTGATAAGGTTGGGGAGATTATTGATAAGTACGGGGTAAAAAGTGTATGCTTCTGCAACTTTGATTTTTCAGAATTTTGAATAGTCAGGCTCATATGTTAGTTTGTTTTGACTAATTGTGAAAGTATGAGGGATGTTTTCTCTGCAGTTTCTTCATTGAGGGAACATCTGCTTTGTTTATAGTGTGTGCATGACTCAGGTGATATTTCTTCCAAAGCTCTGGCCACTGGTACTGTTTTGAGAAGGTTTGCTTAGCTGCCTTCTGTAGCTCTTCATTGTCCAGATTTTTGCCTCATATTTTTCATTTGTTCCTTATAAAATTTGTGGCTTTCTGACAAATCCTTGAGGATTAGAAGTCATGAAGTAATGCCATACATTTGAGTTTTTAGACTTCTTTTCCTTCAGAAAAAGCACATGAACAGAAATCCTAGTATTTTAGCAACATTCCAAGTTTGTAAGAGCAATATGTAAAATATGTCCCTATTTTTGGCCTTTGTCTCCCCTTTATGTTAGGGTCTGTACAGATTTCTTGCTCTTACAGGTTGTGAGGTATGCTGCCTTCTCGCAACCTGTCAGATGATAAAAATGAGATTCTAAATTCTCCTTTGGATACAGATTTAGATTTTGGCTGCTTTGCTGCATGTGATCAAAAAGTGTGATGAAAATGGTCAGTTAATGCAGGGAATCTCTAACATGTTTCAGCTCTTCTTTTCCAAATTTTCTAAAGGATTCTGTAACCCCTCTTCCAATTTTGACAAAATGAAGTTTCAACAAAATGCAGGTAAATAAATGTTTAAGAAGAAATGGCAAGTGAGTTCCAAAATGAATTCTGAAACCCTCCAAAACCAAGGGCAGTTCAACAAGCCAGAATCACTATTTAAGGGACATTTCTCTCCCCCAGCAGCTCATTCTTCCTTCCAGGAAGTCTGAATCTCCCCTTTCTCATTTTAATTTCTCAAAGGCTTTTGGGTTTCTAATACCATGACAGGAATGGACTCCATTCCTAAGTCAAAGTATGATTAACGTTCATGAAATTAGTATTGTTTCAATCTTTGATATCAGCCAGTAGTGCTCTTTGCAGCACCCGCAATGTGCCCAGGAATGACTCCTACTGCAGTTCATACGGAGTTGCATAGATCTGTAACACATATCCAAATACGATTGTAAATTATTTTTTATAAGACCCATTGCTCCTACTACTATTGGAAACTGTCTGTGTATCTTTGAGTTGCAAGCTCTTATGGTGGGTCAACTCTGTCTTATTTTTCACAGGGATAGGGTTTCTTTGACAGCTAATCCTTATTTTTATGCCTAAAGTGATGTCCAAGTTTACTTTAAGCCAAATTGTCCATCTCCCCATTTTCTTTTCTGGATTCAGAAATGAGGGAGAAAGGATATTTCCTGTCTTGGATGTCCACAGACCACTTTGGTGCTATCTTGACAGAAATAAATCTTTCATATCTTTGGATCAGTTATTCGTTTCTTGTGAAGGTGAGAAGGGACAGCCTTTGTCAAAGCAGACTATTTCCAAATGCTCTAAGGCTTTCACATTTTGCTATACTTTCCACACCAATATTTTCCAGGCACGGTCAAGGACCACTCTTCCAGGGCCACAGCTTCATCTGTGACTTTTTGGAAAGGGTTGGATTCTAGAAGCTGCAACTTGGTTATTTGTACATATTTTTACAAAGCACTTTTACAAAAAGATTCCTTCTCTAGGTCTAGATCAGGCTTTGCTAGGATCATTCACCAGGTCCTCCTGGACTCTTCTCCTTCCACCTCTCAAATGTAGTTAGCTGTGGTAATCTACCCATATAGCTAAGGCTACTGCAGCAGTGATCAATATGATACATGTAGTACAGTTTTGTAAGTAAACATACCATAAGAGTAGATGTTCAAGTGATCACTGCTGCAGTAGCCGCTCCCTCCCTCTATCTCCAGTGTTTTTTGTTGTGTTGTTTATGCCAGGGTGCAATTTATTTTTTTGTTGTTCCTAGCATTGTCGTTTCAGGGCTCAGCCTCCCTCTGTCTGTTGACATGAAAGCTCTGAACGTTTTGGTGCCCAGACCTATCTTTTTAGTCAGCTCAGCTTAAGCTGACTGATGGTTTGGGCACATGGAAAGTGTCCTGAAGCTTTGGAAGCTGACCGGCTGTTATATCAAGTATCATAGAAAACCCTTTTATAGATGCATAAGATGTGGTAGGAGTAAAAAAAAAAATACAGTTTGTGTAAGTAAACTTAACATAGCAGTAGATGCTCAGATGATCAATGCTGCCATAGTTTTAGCTATATGGATTATACCCTGCCAAGGATATACTGGTTGCACCACTGTTTTGTACACCATACATTTCAACCTCTTTGGCATTCTTCTGTCATATACTATACCTAACACTCTATGCCAGTTGGCTGCAATCCCTCTGATTTTATTTGTTGACCGGGAAATTCTGACTGGATACATGTCCATTTTCAGCGGCGGCCTGGGGAGAAAAGTTCCATCTCACATATGAATAATATTGTACAGTATATCTTAGTTTCTTCATTGATACATACAGAATATTGTAATAAAAGCTCCATTCATACAGATAATAAACAGTAGACATAACTTCATATATTAACAAATAGTCAACTGTTGAAAATGTCTAATTAGTCCAGAAAAGAGGGAAAGGTATGAAAAAGCGAGAATTAGTGTAGGATTATCCCCTGATTAAATTTGAATTAGAAATAGTTGTATGGCAGTGCAGAAGTATAGAAAAGGAATAAGAAATATATGAGCAAGGAGGTTGAGAGGGAGGGGAAGATATAAAGCATGATGAGGTGAAAAGTCATGAGTTACATATGTTTCTGTTAGAGAGAGGAGTGATAGGTTCTTGACTGGGTAGTTAAGAGAGTTGGTCTGGATTGGTACATGGACATAGCCATAAGAAGCTGTTTGAGGCTTTTTTTGAATAGAAAGTGCGAGGCTATTTCTGTGAGGTCAGCTGGAAGTGAGTTCCAGACTTTACCTACAAAATTAGAAAATAAGGAGTCACCAGCTGAGTTATTAAGTTTGTTTGTTTGAACAAGCAGTTTGTTTGAGGAACGAAGTGGCCTGGGAGTACAATAAGCTAGGCTGGAGACGTAATATCTGTACTAGGGAGCCTTCTGTATTGTCTTTTGGGTGAAATAATTACTAGTCTTGAAATATGGAGGAATGTAATTGTTTAATGACTTTCAGCATCTGCCAAAGATCTGAGGTCTATGTATTTTCACAGGTAGATGCTAAATACTGCCAGCTCCTAGCAGTGGGGGTGTCCCCTGGGATATAGTCAGATGACAAGAAATTGTCATTCTGCAAGCTATCCCAGCAGTAATATTTCCAATATTAATTTGATGAGTCTCTTAGTGAGATGGAGCATTCTGCATTCTGTCTTGGACTGGACTACAGCTAGAAAATCCATTCACCACATCTGCCTTGCTCTGATGAAGTAAGTTTCTAAGGAACAGTATAATTTTCTTAGATATAGTTAGGAATATAGCAAAGCTTAGTTTAGATGTTTTTCTTTATTTATTTGAGACTCTCCTGCAATGTACTTTTTAAATATTTCCTGTGATTTTGAACTCTGATGTCACTGTGAACATATACGGAGTATTTTCTTATTTTTTTATTATTTATTATTAAATGTATTTAAAACTTTCATTGTGGTTCATCTGTCTAGAGATATTAATGTTTTGACAGTACTTGCACATTTATTTGGTGAGACTGTGTGGACTACTAACAGCCTTGCTCTTGGTCGAAGTACCATTTGTATTAATATTAATATTACATAGTGAGACGACACCCTTTAAGTGTCTTAAAGTAACTGATAAAGAGTTGGCTGGCTGCAGTGATAACTACCTTATAGTCTGGGCAAAAGGGGGGCACAGCTAGTAAACCTGTGCTAGCCTTTCCCAGGTATGTGTGTGTGTGTGTGTGTGTGTGTGTGTGTGTGTGTGTGTGTGTGTGTGTGTGTGTGTGTGTGTGTGTGTGAGAGCTGCTTTGGCAGGGACACGAAGCACTGGTGGGACAGAGAGGGGGCTGTAGGTCTTGGCTTGGCCACTCTGCTAAGATCTCAACTCTATAGCTGTGCCAGTGGGGAGTCTTACTGGGGTTCTGGAGAAAGGAGGAGAAACCAGCCCTGGACTGACTCTGGTCTCTGTGTGCTCTTAAGGGAAATTGCACATGATGCAGAGAGCTGCATCTGGAAATACTGTCTGTGTACTTGTCTTCCCAGTGTATGCCCCCCCCCATTGTTGCCAGTGGTGAGGATTGAGGCTCCTTGATTACTGGTCTAGTGGTGGATTGACACACATGCAGGTAATTGAAAAGCTTCCTGTGGAGTACAAAAAGATCCAAGCTGTTAATACAATTCAGTATAGCATGGTGAAGGTTTTTATTTAGTGTTTTCTACTTTATTTCTAAAACTTCTAACATTTTTATCTTGCACATATCACATCCTTTTTAGTCTACTGTCATTCAGATCTTATTTTATTTTAAGCAGAATCCTTATGAACAAATGCGTTGAATGAATTGTTTTTTCATTTTATTCAGTAGGTAAATTCTACACATCCAGAGGAATTTACATGGATAACTCTGGGAGAAAAACTTCACAGTGCAATACATTATACAGTTTAGAGTTACCAGATGATCAGCATGTTTTGGGAAGGCATGAGAAAAACTCCACCCAATCAGCAGCCACAGCTAGTACTGAACCTTAGTGCTTAAAGAAAAACTGGACATGGTCTGGTTCTTGCAAATCTAGGTCTGTCTTAGGTATTTCATTTGTGTTCAGTGCTAAATCTGATGTGTTCTTTTGTTCTTGGACTACTGTTACAAAAATGAGCAGTATTTTGATATGGATACAGCACAGTCTGGTACTTCTGTTTAGCCTGTTACTCAGTTGGAAAATGGCTAGTGAATTTCTACAACACCCTTGATCTTCTTAGATCAACAATTCTGGACAAAGCCAAGAAACTAATGGGGAGAGGGACAAAGGCATAAAATCAGGGGCAGATTTTAAATCTTACACCTGCACACTTAAAAAGTTGTTAGAGTAATTGGGTTTGCGAGAGTGTGTATTTTCTGAAGGATATGATCTCTGAATCTCAAATGTTTGTCATCATTTAGTGACTACAGTTATCAATGATTTATCATAAAACTACACGTTTTATGAGAAGAGACCAAAAAGTATGAGGCAAAAATCTAGACATTCTGCAAAATTCTGAACATTTAAGAGGTGTGTACCAAACAACTCCCTCCCAGACAATTGTTATGGCACTTGGGTATATATTATGGCAACATACCTCTCAACCTGTAAGTGCAAGAAATCTGGACAAAGCCAAAAATAATTAGGGGGCAAAGCGTCAAAATCAGGGAAACATTTTAAGTATTCCTTTTATAAATGTAGAAAGTGGCTAGAATACTAAGTTTTTCATTAGCATGCATTGTCTGAAGGACAGTCTGAAATTCAAATGTATTTCATCATTACATGACTTTAGTCCTCTGGAATTTACCAGAAAGCCACATTTTTTTGAGAAACATACTAGAAATGACACAAAAATCTGCACATTTTGTGAAAATCTGGACAAATGAGAGGTGTATTTGGAAAGCTGAAAAGTGTGGGATGTTGTATGACTTTTTTAATAACCAAGGATTAATGGGGTCTATATTAGAACACCGAACTTTCAAAATTTCGAGTGTTCTAATATCGACCCATTTTCAGCAAATGCTGAAAATATCAAAGAAACAGAAAAACAAATTTTTTCCTAGGGAAAGAATTTGGTTGTCAGTTTCTGTTGCTTCGGTATTTTCAGCACTGTGGTGGAAAGTTACGGGTCAGGTTCAGGTAAGTGTGCGATTGTGTGGACGTGAGGGTTAGGGTTAGTGGACGGGTCAGGTAAGTGTGCGATTGTGTGAACGTGAGGGTTAGGGCGGGGTAGGTGAGTTAGGGTTAGGGCACAGGTGAGGTGACGATAGTGATGGACCTTAGGGTTTGGTTTAAGGTAAGTGGATAGTTAGTGGTGTATGTATAGTTTAGTGTAGGATTAGGTGTAAGAGTTTAGGTGTATGTGTGTGGATTGCTATTTGTTTGGTGTGCTTGTGTTGTGTGTATGTGTTTTGGAACAGCAAATTTTTTCCCTAGGAAAAAATTTGCTGTTCTGTATGTTCAATGTTTTAAATTTTCGATTAATAGGGTTCGATATTAGAACACTCAAAATTTTGAAAATTCGGTGTTCTAATATAGACCTGTGCCTAAAAGGGATCTTTGGACCTGAGTACCATCCCACTTAAATAGTAAATAAGTAAATAAATAAGGAACTGGATGGATGAATATATTCTGCAAGTAGAAAATAAATGTTAGATCTGATATCTGACCTGTGTCTTCAGAATATCCTGAAATGTAGTAGCAGTCCGTAGTTTAAACTAATAGTTTGGATTATTTTTGAAGTGGATCATACCTCTAGTTTGCACTCGTATCATACTGCCTTATTTTTAGGTTCCACACAAAAGTACTTACCCATTTTGTAACAGATATTTGGAGAAAAAATTGCAACCAGTAATCCATTATAGATTGTTTTAAAAAAAAGTGGTCTGAAACTATAATATGTATGTATTACTCTACAGTGACATTCATTCAAGGGTTACTACCTGTCCCTCTTTATGCAGGATCATTCCTATTTTGGCAATTGTGTCCTGCAAAAAATGTCCTTAAATTTTAAGTCAAAGAATAGATCTTAAGGTTCCTTTAATTATTGCATAAAACATTTTTTTCTAAAACACCAAAATATTACATGAAAGAGAATGAACAAATCAAATTATCCAAGAACGAGCTTTATTTTGATAACAAAAGTGAAGTCCAGTCCTTTACACTGATTGTGGATTTGATTTGTCCTACAAAATTTCATATTTGCTTAAAAAATGTCTCACTTTGGACATTTGAAGAGGTGCCAAACGTAATTCATTCAGATATGGCAGCTGATTCAGTCGGTTAAGGCTGTGAGCTGTAGTCACTGCGGTATAAGGTTTGATTCTCCCAGCCCTCATTTGCCTACTGTGCGACCTTGAACAAGTAGTTTAACCACACAGTGCTCAGGGGCAACTGAGAATTAGGGCTAGGCTACTCAGTGTTCCCCTAGGACCAGATTCCAAAAGAGTTGCTCTCACTGCAAGTCTGCTCTGATTACAGCAGATTTGTTCTCGGTGTAAGTGACTTACTTCAGTGTAAGGCCATCTTTAAACAGGCTTGCACAGGACACCAGATTCCAAAACAGCCATTCTCTGCCTGCTGCCATTGTAAAGTGGTCACTTACACTAAGAGCAAGTGTTTTGGAATTGGGCCCCTTGACTGCAAGCCTAGTAACATCCTTTTTTTCTGATAATGTTAGGTAAAGTATTTGACAAGTGGCAGTGTCAACAGTAATGAAATATGGGAGTTGGGATTGCTGTAATACTTGGTGTTTGCCTCAGTCACAACATACAGGGTTTGATTCTCTCATTTGAAAGGGGAAATTTACTAGGCTTAGTGTCCTACAAGGGCAGGTATACTAGTATTTGCCTATGAACCTATATGTTTGCTAGGTCTGGCCATGGACCCCATGTGTGTTTGGAGAATGTACTTCAGATTTTAAAGGTGTGTGCTGGAACTGGAACATGGATGGGGTGGTAGTGATGAATGTGATAGTACAGGGCCATAAATTAGAGATGTCATATTTGAAGGGTGTGTGTGTTTATGCATAACAGTAATATGCATTTTGGTGTGATGTGTATGTGGTGTTCTTTATTTGGAAACTGTGCCACTAATGAGAGATGTGCAAATGGTATATGTTTTGTCTGCCTCTGTTCCAGAGAGCAGTCAGTGTGCTTTGTATTAATAAGAAGGTATGCCTTGGACTGTTCACTTAATAAGAAAATTGTTGTTAATGCAACCATTTTTTCATTTATAATATGTGATCATAAAATAAGCTGGTAGCAAGTGGAATATTGCCAGAGGCACTAAACAATTTAAGGGTATATAATAAAAAGTGTAATATTTAACGTTTGAGAGAAATATGAAGTACCATCTAGGGTCAGTCAGTTATTTTCACTTTTTTTGGCATCTCTTAAGTCCGCTTGTCTTCCCCCTACATATGTGGTTTCCTTCTAAGTTGTATAAACTTATTAATGTTTGAACTGGGTACTTTTAATTTTAAACTGTGTGTAATTTATATGAGGATGTGTATTTGTACATATGCACTCTTTCTGGTTTGATGCTGAACACCTTGCCTCTCTTCTATGCCTAAAATCTCTTCTATGCCTAAAATAAAAGGAAGTCAAAATGAAAAACAATTAGAACAGTAGTCCAATTATCAGAATCTGGAAAGTCCCCAGAGATGAGTTATTTAAATGGAACAAGTTGGTATTCTGTTAAAGAAGTGTTGAGTTCAGTGACATAGTTAATTGGGACTGTTTTTCCAAACACAGCCTTACTTGGGTTTCAAACGCCTTGATGCTCTACTACAAGAGGGCATCATGCTTCAGTTAACCAGACAATTCTGCACCTGCAAACTTGCAAATATGGTTTGTTTACACCAATTGAAATTTGCATAGAATTGAGTGAATATTTAAGCATGTACATATTAAAGAGGAATGTAATCATCATAATATGCTAATCTACTTATTTCTGTTTCTTCTGATCATATTCTTTAGGTCTGGGAAGTAGCAGAACCTTACATTGACAAGTACAGAAGGGAACATATTCCATACTCGAGACCCAGTTCTCCAACCTCTTGCTCTCTGGAGTCTAGTTTCAATGGCAGACAAGATCACCATAATGGAGATTATTAATACTGATGCATTTTAGTGTTAACAGCATTCAAGCTCCATGGTTATTAGACAAAGCTGTACAACAGTGATCTTAGTGGGTGACAAAAACTAAAATAAATCAGTTTCCAAGATATTCATGCTAGTCCATTTCTATAATGGTCATTACAGAAACAAAGCAACATCAGTCAAACTTATCACTGCTAAGACTTTGGAACAAAATAAAAATAAATAATAATAAGCTTATTTCTCTTCTTATAGTAACCATTTATGATCTCTTGTGTGAGCTTTCTATGGGAAACATCATGAATGTTGAACAATAGTCCCAATTCTAACAAAGTATTGCATTTTACCTTTATCCTGTATGTTTATGTAAATATTATATTACCAGTATTCTACACTATTCAGATACGTATACATTTAATTTTTTGTTCTGTTTAGTTTCTTTACAAAGTATTTCAGTTGTTAATTTTTTTCTCATACCTGTTTTATCATATTTAGGGCCCTGGGGAGTTGCAGCCTATCCCAGCACTTGCTAGGTGGTCTTACCTGCATGTCTATCTGGGATGTAAAAGGAGACCTTGTCAATTGCCTGTAAATTTTTCTTGGCCTGCCCTGTTTGTGTCACCCCCCCCCTCCCCAGAGGCAGAAGGTTACCCATTGAGGTGGATATTGGCCAGATTGATCATGATCCATGGATTAACTATTGTAATTCTGCTGAAATCTTGGACACAAAAGCACCTGACCAAAAATAAAGCATAGGTAGAGAGAACATAGAGACTATTCAAAAGGCATGTCATCCATAAACAATTCAGCTGGCATAAAATAAGACCCCAAAGTATATGGTCTCAAATTTTACTGACCTGCTACCTTTTATACTAATAAGTATCTATAAGTTGAGAGTCCTGCAATATTTTATTGTAGTGCCTTTTCAGTGTACATAACATTAATGAGATGTAAGATGTGATTGTGAAAATGTATTTCTTCAGAGGCAGCAGGTATTGCTACAACTCTAACATCATAAGTAGAGCATGGATACATCCCGCAATGCACCTGATGTTAATTATTAGTTAACATGACCCATGAGATTGAATGCACAAATACGACTGTATAAAAATAAGCTATAAAATGTCATTCTTGTTTGCAAGTCCAGTCTTTATGGAAGTGTGTGCAAACTTAACTTTAAAATTTTAGAATGCTCATGCACGTGCTGTTTAAACCAGCGGTCTCCAACTCTGATGGCTTGAGGGACAGATGTTGGACGAGTAGACGCACAAAAAAGTCAACCAGGCATTCTGAGGAAAATGTAATTTAACAAAAAAATCATACAATAAATATACTGGTGTGAACAGACACAAACGCATCATTCTTTGTGGTCATTATGTCCCTTCATAACATGTTTTGTCATGTATTATAACTGCTTGGTAAATATGTATAGTAATTCTAAATGTTAATCAGATGTACATTTTTACAGTTTTAAATGTATAACTTTAGTTCTTGTAATCCTTGCTGTTTTGTTTCGTGATGCATCTTACGAAGGTTGGTGTGGAATTTTACATAGCTACTGCGTCTTCCTGGAGCTCGAACAGCCAATAGTAGTATCGTTCAGAATATGTGCACTTCTGGTATTGGTAAGATTTAAGCTCCAGGAAGTCCTGCGTACTTATCTGCCACCTCTTTAATCCATTCATACATGGCCTGTTAGTAATGGTCAGTGGTACAACTCTTAAACAGCTATTGTCTGCAGGAAGCCATCCATTTCTCATGTGCATGGAGAACATTAACAATTGCACTGTACTAGTCAATGTTGTTAATATAAACATTCATTGTAGCAGAAAGTCACTTTAATGGGATCAGCCAGAGTTACGGCAGCTATGAAGACAATTATCTGCTCTTGGTTTTAGTTTAGAGCCCAGAGAACAGGAGGGGTTGGGTTTCACTGAAGTAGTAAATATTCTGAAATGAGGTACATCAGTGGTTCTT
This sequence comes from Protopterus annectens, assembly GCF_019279795.1. NCBI lineage: Eukaryota > Metazoa > Chordata > Ceratodontiformes > Protopteridae > Protopterus > Protopterus annectens. Next base: position 209,362,897 of record NC_056745.1, read on the forward strand.
TGGGAGTGATACAAGCAAATATTTGTCTCTCTGATACTTTACATACTTAAATGTGCTTGAGGGATAAATAGCCAGACTTTTTTGTGTGGAAAATGCTTGGTCAGTAGCAGATGTATTTAGTTGTATTCATCTGACCATGTTTTATTTTGCAGTATGGAAGTGTAAAATTCATCTTTCTAGAGGTATAATTATGTGACTGATATTACTAACGACTTTCCTCTCTGCTTAATACAGAATCTTGCTAATATTTTGGTCATTCATACTTTACTGTGTGCCTTTCAAAAGATTAAATGATCATAGGGTGGTAAAATTGTAAATGACATACATAAAAAAACAAGAACAATAAAAATAAATAACACAAAAAACATAAATACCATGCACCAGACCAAAATCTGAATAAATGGATAAAACTATATTTGAACAGAAGGGTTCTCCCTCGTGTGCTTCTCACAGGCTAAACTAGAGGGTGCTCTCTTAACAAGGTAAGCAGTATTCTCCACAGGCAGAGGGGCACACAAATCCTCAACAGAACAAATACCAATCAAATTATAGAGCTGTCAGAGCCCCCTTCCTTGCAGGACAAAGGCTCCTTGCCTGGCATTAGCTTGTGACCAGATCCTAAAAGTTAATATTGCCAGTAAACCTCACTATATAATGGCTTGTAAAATCACTGTAGCATATTAAAGTTGATTTTTTTTTACTTGATTTGATACATGGGCAGAGATGACAGAACTGAGGAAATATAAGCTACCACAGTGACTTCAATAAGCACATTGATGCCTGCATTTTTTTATCAGTTGCAGCAAGCACAGATCACCCATGTCAGCAAATATGGGGCCATGGAGCAAGTATGTTATCACTCATTGAAACCAAAGTGTTCTGGACTTTGTTTCTGAGCTCCAGTCTGAACTACCACCTTGAATATACAACACCTCTAAACTTCTCACACCAGCTAAGATAGTTTTGTGAAGCTGATGCCAATGAATGTTTAAGCAAGCATTTCTGGGTAAGCCCTATACACCAACACTCTGAAGTTAATGTATCTGTGAAAGAGGTTTCAATAAACACCCCCCCCCAAGAAATCATCTCATGCTCCGCCCAAGATGATAGATTCCATGAAAACTACAGCAAGTCTACATACATCTCTACTTTATATATTGCATACATGGCAGTCTCTACTTTATATATTGCATACATGGCAGTATAGAAACAAATCAAGTGATCTATACTTGATCAAGTGATATGAGCAAAGGGATATTAAGTAGCTGGAGATGGCTCTACTGCAGTAACTTAGCCCCAAGGTATGTAACTGCATGAACAGTTAATATTGACATTCACACCATGAACATCTGTCTGCTCTTTATCCCAAACTACCCTGGGATTTCATGCCATAAACACACTACTGACTTGTTTAATGCTTATAATGAAAGACTTGATAATGAGAACTTTGCAGACTAAGATTAATTAGCTGCATCCTTAGGACTTTGACTTTAGGAAGACTATTTCAGCCAGTAAAAGGCAGTCTAGTCAAATAGTAGAAATCAACAAGATAAAGAGTACTTAAGGAACGCCATGAAAAAGCATCAGATGAGTGGCAAAGCTGAGTATCATCAGCATAGGTGTCCTAGTATAGCCTATACATGTCATATACTGTCTCTGGCAGCATGTTGAACATTAACAGAAAGGCTAAGTCAGGGATCTGAGGTATCTTACATAGGAGGACAAAAGACCTGATGCCAAGGAGGTATTCTGAAATCTGCCTCTTGTGTAGAATACAAGCCAGTCTAAAGTCAGACAGCATGCCTTAAGTAGTCCAAGATCCTATAGTCAGGTGAGTGTTAAGTCAGTGAGACATTTATGAGAACCAAGCTGAAACAAACTTTTTAATTCCTTTCTTTGCAGAGGCCACCTCTAACGTTTAGCATAATGTTTTTTAGTGTTGCATCAGAATTTCAAATTAGATTAAAATGGATTCTTCAGCCTATGGCCTGATTGGTTTATATTGCATTATCGCGTTTTTGGAAACTCAAAATTCATGTGGTTGGGACATGTTCAAGTTTCCAAAAACTCTTAAAAAAAATAAATAAATCTACATTTTTGCAGGGGAGCAAGGGGTGTGCCTCCCACACCCCCTGCAAATATATACCTACTCTGAGATCACTCTACAGTGGGGAAAGGGTACATTTCCAGATGAAGGATTATGTGTATACAGAATGTGGTACGGGAGGGATCTGGAAATTTATCATTTTTTCTACTGTAGTGTGATCTCAGAGTTGGTATATATAATTTGCAAAGGGTATAGAGGGACAGACCCCACATGGGGGTGCAGGAGGTTCCCCTCCTGCAAAAAACTAGGTTTTGGGTTTTTTTTGTTTGAGGTTTCAGAAACTTGAACATATGGTCCCTATCATATGAATTTTGAGTTTCTGAAAACTTGATAATGTAATATAAATCCCATCTGGCATGTAGTCCTCAAGTCTAACTGAATTTTTCATTATGTCCCACCAAAAAAGGGGGAATATTAGACAGTAATACTTTGCTACATCGGAGGGCTGTAAATTGGGTTCAGGCCCCTAGGCAGTGAGGCATTTCCCAGTGGTACATTTGACTGGGGAGACATGGCTGAAGTGACATTCAGCTGCAGAGAAATATGGATGTTTTCAAATTCCCTGTGGGCAAAGAGAAGCACACACTGTCATGCCCACAGCTTTAATAACCAAATGTATGGAGGCAGAAGAAGTAATGAGCATTGTGCTCAGTGTACAGTACATACTTATGCAACTACAACATGTATAGGTGTGGTACAGCATGGAGGAAATCCTGCAGGCTACTGTAGTGACATTATGCTCCAGCATGTGTTTAAGGTAATGTTCTCTAGCCACTGTGAAGGGGGTACTGGTCCACACACACCGATTATAAAGGCACAGCCCATTATGCACTGTATTTTTACTGCCACTGACATGCTCTCTGGCCAGTCTGCTGCTAATGCCTGCCATATTTCCTGCTGTCTCATGTTCCCTTAGGGACCATGGACGTTGTTTTCCCCCTGTGCATTTGGTTATTGAAGTTGTTGGCATGGCAACATATTCTTTATTTTTGTTGCATATTCTTCACTTTGCCCACAGAGAATTTGTATACAGCCATATTTCTTTGCAGCTGACTGTCACTCCAGCCATGTGTCTGCAGTCAAATGTACCGGAGGGAAATGTCTCGCTGCCTAGGTGCCTGAACCCCTGTAAATTGCTCAATCTTCAGTAGGATGCAACACCAAGGTTTCTTTAAAGGCACCAAGAAATACATCTCAAAGATATGATGTAGCAGTATGGAAAATTGAAGTGTTCTGGTATGGGCAAGGTCTGACATAAAATAACTGAAATGGAAATGTAAGGTCTTTATTGGCTTAGTCTATTAGGTAAAAAAAGTTGCATGGAAGTCTATCCACTGTCTTAACTATAACCACATTATCCCCGGTATGCTGCAGGGTCACATATAGCCTGATAGCAGAGCTCTGATGTGTAGATTAGCATTTCATCTCGCTTAGTATAAACTATCTTAGATATGCAGTCAGTCTGTACTGCAGAATGTTTAAGGAGGACAAGTGATGGCAGAGCTGTCCACGGACAGTGATACTGCCTTCCTGGCTTGTTTTCTAAAGGCTAAAGTGTGATGCTACTTTGGCCTTTCCTCTTTATAAAAGTGATAGCACGATAAGCTTAAATATGCCCTGAGAGCCAAGTGGTGTGTATGGGCTGGAGTCAAGGCAGTAGGGAAAATGTCTACTAATAAAACTTCATCAAAACATGTGACAGTGCAGAAGCCAAATAAGCGTTCTCCTTAAAGTCTTCAAGTCCTGTACTATTTAAATTGTAAAACCTGAGCAGTTAAGTATTTGTGTACTAAAGAAGGATTCCCATAGTCGGCTTGACTAGATGGTGTCTAGTCCTGAATAACTGCTCCTCCAAAGCCCATCAGATTCCACCCTAAAGTGGAAGACAAGGATAAAGATGCATTGCATAATGCTTGTAGAATTAGTAGTCTCAGAAAATTCCAGGCTTTCTACACTACATGAATTCCACACCAAAATCTGGATTGTGATCAGTGCATCCTCCTTTATGACTTGATACTTGCTCCTCAAGGAATTGCCTGAATTCCTGCAAAATATCAACCTAAAGGTAATTGAGAAGGTTATTAACTGTTTGTATACCCAGGCATGTGCAAAGAATTTCAGGGTTTCACAGAATATATGGTCAGTTTCATAACCAGATATAAAAACAGTCACCATGTCCCCAGATAATGGCCACTATATGGCAGTGTGAAGTACCTAAAAAGACTCCATATGGGTTCCATGGTCTGTTTCAGTCCACATCTTTTATGAAGAATGGAGTGTCCACTCACTGCAGCAAGTCAGGAACTGAATCTTTAATTTTGAAATTGATGTTATTTTCCTGGGGTGTTTGCCTGCTGACTGTAAATGACTTGTCCCAACTCAGTTTATAGAACCCATGATTTCTGTTCTAAGGTTGCATGTCATTGTCATGTGTGATATTGAAACTTTACAATGATATGAATGTAGTATGTTTCCTTATGTTCTTTAAAGATAGTCATTCCTGATTCTACCTTTGTAATGTTCTCCACAAATGTACATTTATTTTAAGATTTTTTTTCTCTTCCCTTTTGGAGACCTCAGAAAAGATGTGCATAATATTTCATAAGATAAGACTCACATGGCCCATTGTAGTCTAGTCATTTCACTATATAATAGACATGCTGCAATTTCTTAATAATCATACCTTGCATCCCACGAATGGCTGTGTCTTTTAGTGCATTTTTGAATTTCACTATTATGAGTTACACAAGCCTTTCCAGAAAGTTTATTCCCATACATCTGAAATTGTTTTTCAATTTACTTTCTAGCATGTCATTGGAGTTGTCAATCTTTACCTCTTCAACTTGTATTCCATGTTCTTTGTATATCACCTGTTCTAAATGATATCTTCTTCATGAAGTGTAATTCCTCAAATGTATACAAATTATTTTATTCAAGGGAACATTTGCACTGGGAGAAAGGAGTTGCAGTTTCCTAATATCTTTCCAAATATTTTGAGATCCTTGGCTTTTTGACATGCCTGTAAACCCTTTATTGTGGTTATGACATCTCACTGGGTTAAGGGATGTGTAGAACCTCAGAGTTCCCCATTTGTACCCTCTGTTGCACTCTTTGATCTGATGTCTGTGGCTAAATGGCATAGACTGCCAGTTATACCCATGGAGCACAATTCCATGATGGTCTAACAATAAAGTGAGAAGCTTAAGATTTTCACTAATGAGCTGTGCTTTTCAGGAATGGAGGAGGACTTCCCAAAGCTCATTTGGAAGAAAGTGTTTTCTAAACATCACAGGCATGAGCATAAAAAGTAAAAGACAAAGGAGCCCCTGCTGAAGACCTAACCCAACTGGTTTATACCTGTCTGGTTGCCCAGGAGGAGCCCCTGCTGAAGTACTTACCAAATTGGTTTATACCCATCTGGTTGCCCAGGAAGCAATATGATGTTCAACAAGTTGCATCTTCACCATCCAGGGTTAATACCCCCTTAGACTGTGACACTGCCCAGTACATGTGGTGCCAATGGCGGTCAGTAGGGGTCATTAATTTTCTTGTGAGCCTCTTCAAGAGAAAGGCATTAGCAGTTAAGCGCTATTAAAACTAGCAAAGTAATTCATGAATTCACGATTGTGAGTAAATGAATCAAGAAGATATTAACAGAAAAAGTAGCTGAATGTGACTGCAAACTGGCAGTTAAATGAATTCTTATCAATAGTGTTAATCTAAAAGAAAAAGTGCATTCTCTAAAAGAGTGTAGATCCCTAAAAGGTGCATCTTAATAGTAATCCCCAAAAAGTTGAACTGAAATTATTAAAAAAAACAATCTCCGTGGTATCCCCGAAGTCTCAAAACAACCCACTAAACAAGTGTAGTGGGTCTGCATAAAAAGAGCATATGATTTATGGAACACTAATCTCACCACATTATGGGAAGAAAAACTTATCACTGAAAATCTTTATAATTATTTATGGAGCCCATGCCCACGTTTACCTTTGTTTTTTGGAATATTTTTTTGGAATACCAAAGCCACACAAGAACAGAGAGGACCGATGGTAGCAAGTGGAGGTTCCCTTACTGAAACCACAGCCATTTACCTTGATTACTTGCTGAAACCTCTAGCAGAAAAGAATAAGCCATACATAAGAGATTCAATGGATTTTTTGAGGAAAATAGAAAACATTACAGTGGAAGCTGACAGTATTTTATTAACTATTGGCGTGGAATCTTTGTACACAGTGCTGCCTCACAATTACTGTAGAACAGCAGCTATGGAGTCTTTTAAGAAACATAATCCGGATACACAGGCACAACTGCAAAAGTTAAATGTACCGGACTTCAATTTCTTTACTTTCAATGGCAAAGACTACAAACAAAAAACTGGTATTGCAATGGGGGCTGTCATGGCTCCCAGCATAGCTAACATAGCCCTAGGCAAATGGGAGGAGGACTTTGTGTTAAACAACACAGACTACATGCAGCATATCACATGCTATTTATGTTTTATTGATGACATCTTTATTGTGTGGGAAGGTGACACCTTGCAGCTTGGAGATTGATACTTACCTCACAATCAAACAGCCCCCCTTCCTGAAGTTCATCTCCTCCCATAGCAATACTTCAACCACATTCTTAGATATGCAGATTTCCAAGGACACCAACAATAACAGAATCGCCACTGATCTATTCAGTTAACTTGTTACTCCACAGTAAAGGTCTACATCCTACAAAAACCAAGTATAATGTAGTGAAGTCCTAAGGCTATAGATTAGCTAGAATTACTACAGAGATGGAACCATTTTTGAGAAACCTGAACAACTTAACGAAGGATTTTCTAGTGAGAGGCTATGAAAGTCAGATGTTAAAAAACATCCTGGAACCCATTATAGAATTGAAAAGGACTGAAGCACCTTCACTCAACCTCCCCAGTAGAAGAATGTTAAGTAATTCCACAGAGAATAACAAATGCAAAAATAGCTGCATCTTGACATACACTTTGGATTATCACAGTATCAAAAATGTTATTGAAGAAAACTGGGACATTGTCACAGGAAACCCTTTTCTGATTAACATCTTAGATGAAGCCCCATCATTTGTTTATAGGAAGGCCAGGAACATTAGTTTTGCTGAATTTAAACCTAGACCATAATGATAAAAGCACTAAAAGATGTGAAACTGTACATTTTGTATATTTATACAGCAAGGTGATAGCTTTTATTGCCCTTATTTAAAGAAAATCATTAAAACCAGTGCAGGGGGTGACTGTAACACTACAAAAGTAAAGTACAGGGCACAGTGTAATGAATGTGATGCATTCTATGTGGGCAAGACTGTAAATAAGCTCAAGCGTAGGATTTCATGTCATCTGTCAGAAATCCACTCTGGATGTAAAAATAATGCACTAGCCAAACACCTTTCTCTTCTTAAAAGACACAGGTTTTACGTTCCAGATCCTGGATTGCATAGACATGGGTGATCTTGAAGGAGACATCCCAAATATTCTGGAGAAACATGAACTCGTGTGGCAATTAAAGCTTAACTCTTTCTAAGGAAGCCTGGGGACTAAACTACTACTGTTTAATTAAAAGTGCACTGTAACTTAGAAAATTGCCACATTGTTTACATGACTAATTTTATTTTATTTTATTTTATTCTACCAGTTGGTTTTAAATACCATTTTAAATCTGTTGTAATTTGTGTATATTTTGTTTCCATCATCATACATACATTTTTTCTTATTTTTATTTTTTTCTGGCTCTTTTTTTCCACTTTATTCAAAATGATGTGTAATAACAATACTAACTAATTATATATATTTTTATAGATAGTTTTTAGGGTTCTTGTACAAAGACCTGAAGAAGTCTAGAAGGACGAAAGCAATCTTTGTTAACAATAGGTTATGAAAATAGAAATTGATTTTTACATGCAAAATGTATATGTATATATTTATATATATATATATATATATATATATATATTTTTTTTTTTTTTTTTGATTGCCAAATAAACTAAGGTTGATATACTTCCAGCCATGTAGTATATTGTCTTGGATAAAATCACAGACCTAATAATCTACTTAATAATCTGGTTAAATAAGAGATACCACATCATTATAAATTTTATTTTAAGTACATAAGGGTTATACTATTATGACAGCTACTAAGTAGGGCAGGACCAGCTCGAATGTCACACTGATGGGGGAAGGGATGTGAATTTAACATGTGTACCAATAACACTGTTTTACAGCACAATAAACCACTCCCATGCCTAATAAAAAGTATATATATATATTTATTTAGAAAGCTTGTGAGGAAATTATTACTGTATTTTTGTTTTACTTGGATCGCTTGTCTGTGTACTTAAAGGATTTTCGACTGGAAACAGACTGCCTGCCTTGCTTTGATTACTTTCAAATACTTAGTAATGCTGTACAGTTATATATTTTCTATTATTATTTTTTGTTTTGACTTAAGATGAGTTTAGGTTCGCTACTTCTACTACTATTGTTTGATCTGATTAATATACAGTGATTAACTAGAGATATATGGACTGAAAATCTTCCACACAGAGAAGTTTCTTACACTAAAATTATTAAAAACCTACAAAAGTTGTTAAACATGAATGAACAGCTCAAAATCATAAAAGGAGGACTGATCACATCCAGTTTAATATACAAAATGTTATGTAAAATAAGACAAAAAATATGGGGAGAAAGCAATTCAAATGTTTTTACATATTTACATGATGTTCAAAGTTAAGTGACTTTATTAAAAATAAACAGTTTTTAGATCTTCATCTTAGAGGGAAAAAAAAGAAAGCGCTAAGGATTGTTAATAAAATATACAAAACAGAAGTTGCCGATAATTTTTATCACTATGAGTGCATACTCTATGATTAAAGAACAATATAGTAAAACGCATGCTTATTAGTATTTTTAGGTTAACTACATTAGAATAATACTATATAATATTACAAAAATGGATTTTAAGGAAGTGTTTTTAAGTAGGGGTGTCCAGAATTACTCTCTCTGAGAAATTAAAAAATTAGGTGCAAAAAGGAAAAGCATGAATAAGGCTTCACTAGAAATACAAGGGAAATATGGAGCTCACGAGAGACAGTTGCTCAATGGATAGTGAGTATGTTAAAGGCATTTAAACAATAATCGGAAAAAAATTAAAAGCCAACAACCCATTGTGGAGGTGATAAGATATCTCCACAATTTAGTTGTAAGAAACTTTAAAATCAGATAAGCCTTTTTGTGTACATATCATTTAGATAAAGGAATGGGAAGGATGTGTAGGGGGAATGGGCATTTTTCACATAATTCTGAAATATTATTTATGTGACTGTGTGACATATGCATAATGTTTTACACTGGTAAAACCTTTAGGAAGAATTGGAGATCACACCAATGCATTTAAAATCAAGATAATTATAATCCTTTATGCAGACATAGAAATGGAAAAGTTTCTATTTTTTTTTTTTTTGTATCGGAAAAGGTGCAGTTTGATGAAAGAGGGGAGGCACAGGTACAACTTTAGACAAAGCTTTAGCTTTTATGCTATTTAACCATTAAATCAGAACTTAAGAAATTAACATAAGTTTACTAAGTTATGCTTTAGGGTGTGTTTTAATTCTGTACTTGTAATATGGAGTTTTTCTCCCCAGGACTCTGTTCAAGAGGGACATTTTGCTCAGTCATACTATTTCAGTTAAATGGAATTAATTAAAATATTGTTTTAATGAATGAATAGTAACAATGCTACTTTGAATATAATTGGTATAAAGTGATTCACATGACTTTCAGGATTGGCATTAGAGTCTTAATTGCATTTATGTATTTAGTCTGATAAAGTCTTAGATCCATCATCCACAACCCCTTTTTCCCATTTTTGCAAATTGGGTTAGGGTGTCACTTCAACAGTGACAATCTAGAGCAAGGGTTTACACCACCGGGTGGCTAGCCCTGCCATGGTAGTTCATCCACACCACAGATAAAAAGTCTTAGATCATAAGAACAAAAATGATTACAGTTTTTCACTTGTTTTGCTAGTTGAAATAGAAGTTTTTGTCTGCTCCCTTGTTGCTTTGTGGTTTTTTTTATTTTTGTTTCTTACGCATGGAAGTGTTTCAGTGCAAATGTTTTGTTTTTTTTATTTACTTTTTATTGTTTCATGCATGTGGAAGTGTTTCATTGGAAATGTTTTGTTACATATAACAAAGAATATAACTAAGAATGCTGAGAAAATTAAAATAAAATTAAATAACTCTACTATTTAATATTCATTATAGACCTTGGCTCAAATATTTAAGAGAAGCTATGGAAGAAAAAGATGGCCTGTATAATGAGGTTCTGGGTTGAACATCTGTAATGCCTCAGAAATAGCAAACAAATGTGATCAGACATATAACAGGATGAAGTAAATGACAACAGCTAGAAATCTTATTTCTGTTAGGATTCAGAAATGTATACATTTTCAACCAGCACTGATCCTATTAGAATTAAATTGAATGAGTTCAAGCTGGATGAAGCTCCTGGTCAGATAAGATTCCAACTAAATCCCTCAGAAGGAAGCAGCAATGCCGGTACTGAGCCAAGTGTTTAAAGTAAGCTTGTATAGTGGGATGATTTCATTGAAGCAAATGCCACCAATCACAAAACCGCAGTTATAGTAGGATGATTTCATTGAAGCATATGCCACCAATCACAAAACCGCAGTTATAGTGGGATGATTTCATTGAAGCATATGCCACCAATCACAAAACCGCAGTTATAGTGGGATGATTTCATTAAAGCAAATGCCACCAATCACAAAACCGCAGTTATAGTGGGATGATTTCATTGAAGCAAATGCCACCAATCACAAAACCTCAGTTTTACAGTGCTCCAAAGTACATTAAATAAACTAAATACTTTGTAATTTTACTGAGTAGAGCTTCTAGGGAATGGTTGTTTATTTTTTCTTCTGAATCCTGTGGGCTTCAAGTCTCTCTCTTGTATGTCCAATCTGCCTGTTTGTTCTCCCAGTGGTCAAAGCCTGTAGACCATTCATTCCTGTAGCAGTGTAGAGCAAGCAATGGGACTACTGACACTCTTTCCAGGGAATCTGGAGAGTTCTTTATTAGCCCTGTTCTTTTATGCATATTCATTACATCCTAAGTGGTTGACATACATGGAATAACCATGAGAACGTCTGCTGCTTCATTATGCGATGTTGCATTTATTAACTCTAACCCTTTTGAAGGTAAGCACCTCTGCTTGGCTTCCATCTTTTTTCAGGAATCCAAAACAGACTCTGCACTCCAAGACTGTGCCCTTCAACCAAGAGAAGGATGAGCAGGTTCTTTCTCATTATTCCTGTTTGTTCCCAACCAGTTCCTCTATTACCTGGGCCATTAATTAAATATAAACCTACTGGATCGTAGCCATGGTTTGGCCTTTATGCCATAGAAATTTCAAAGGGTCCATGGCTGTGTTAGAGCCAGAATTAAAACTACATGTATAGATGAACATCAGCATGTATACAATGTTTCTAAAACAGTGAATTCCTAACCATAAGATCATAGGAGATTACTAGGCTATCAACCCGTTTCAAGCTTAGCCATTTAATCCCAATGTCATACCATAGAAATGCTGGTTAATACCCAAAATTGCATTTAGTAATGACTGCCCATATCCAGGATGGTTGTGGGTACTATCCCCGGTAAGAATTTACGGTGTCCCATCCACTCGTCCAGGTTCCTCTTGAACAGCATCATATGACTTGGTAGCCTATTCCAAAGATATGGCAGTCTCTGGGAGACAAATCTGTCCCTCCAACATGTCCTTTTTAAGTCACAGGCCATATTTAGGTCACTGGAATGGGTTTCCCCGAGTCCCATTTGATTTACGGATATGCAGCAAGTTTATTAGGTTTGGGTCTTAGATTGCTCTGTAAGTCAGGTATAAATCTCTCCTAAAAAGTCTATATGATACAGAGTATAGTGACAGCAACTTTAGTTGGTCTGTGTAAGGCACATGCTGGAGTCCCTTGATCTTCTTTGTTAGAAACCTCTGAGATATCTACAGTTGCTGCAGGTGCTTTGTACAGTACATGCTGAACACAGCATTATGCTTAATTATGGGCCGGATTAGTGCCAAGTATCGAGGGGTTATAACCTCTCTTGCCCTCAAGGCAATTCCTTTACTAATCAAGTGTGCATCGTAGAAAGCCTTCCTTACTACAGTAGACACATGGTGGTCAAAGTTAAGGTCATAGTGAGCTTGTGATCCCAGATCATTTGCCACTTTGTGGCTGCTTAGGGTATTGTTAACATGATAATGTGAAGGAAACATTGTTTGTGCATTCAGTTTGAGACCATGAGCAAGACACCAGTCAATGGTCTGCATAAGACCCTCCTGGAGTATATTGACATCATTTGGGGATTCAATAATTGCACCCAGTTTGCAGTCGTCCGCAAACTTGGTCAGCCACAACCCCTTAGTTTTGAACTGAACTTCTGAGAAGTAGATAAACAGTAGGGGGCCCAGCAGTGATCTCTGTGGCACCCTGCTGGTGACAAGTCTGCTGGTTGATGTGAAGTTACCCACTTTGATAGTGTGTGTCCAGTTTGTGAGCCAGTTGGCAACCCATCTTACCATTAAGGGGTTTACATTCAGTTTGCTAAGTTTATCAGTAATGCCTGAGTGTGGGATTGTGTCAAAAGCTTTTGCCAGTTTGAGGTATGCTGTCTGCACAGATTTACCCTTGTCCATGGACCTGGTCACATTTTCAAAGAAATCCACCAGATTTAACAGGCAGGATCTGCCCTTGATGAAGCTGAATTGGGTAGGATCCAGGGTTTGGAGTGCACCTATGTCTTTATATATGAGGTCCATAATGATGCATTCCATGACTTTACAGATGAGGCTGGTCAGGCTTATGGGTCTGTAATTCCCTGGGTCGGTTGCTAGGCCACCTATGTGAAGGGAAATAACTGTAGCTGTTCTCCATTCTGCAGGAACAAAGCTTGTGGTTAGGCTATAATTGAAAAGGGTACTTAATGGTGATGCTAGTTCATGTTTTAGCCTGTTTACAAGACAGCCTGGGATACCATCTGGTCACATAGAAGTTGTGTTTTTTGCCTTGGACAAGGCATTGATGACCTGCTCTTCAGACATGTAGGGTGGTGGCAGGGAGTTTGGGGGAAGGTTATGATAAGGTTGGAGGGGATAAGGGAGTGAAAGTTTCACCAAACCTATCCACTAGCAGGTTTTCTATCTCTGTGGGATCAGTGTGTGTGTGACACCATTAGTCAATAGTTCTGCACATGCTTGGGTCCTACCTTTTAGGCTATGTATGTAGATGTAAAAGGCTTTATGGTTATCATTGGCTGCGCTTGCTAAATTTTTCACAAAGGAGCCCTTACAGACTTTGACAAGTTATCTAATTTGCCTGTTGAGGCTGAGGATGATGCTTTTCCATTGATGGGGCCTCACCTTTGTTTTCTTGGACAGCAATTTTTGCATCAGTTGTAAAGTTTGTTGATGATGGATGTCCACCATCATGGCTTGTTTTTACTTGGGGATCTGGCCTTGATTCTTTGTGGTACAGCCGAGTCTATACACCTATACAAGTGATTGTACAGGGCTTTAGTGTAATCTTTGGTGTAGTTGCCACTTCCAGCTGGGAGTGGGGCTTGGAATGCATTTATACCTTCACCTAGGAGGGTGTGATTTGTCTTGGTGAAGTGTTTGATTTCACCCATTGTGAGCTCTGGTCTCAGTGCCAGCTCAAAGGTGATTGATTTATGGTCAGATTTAACTAATGAGGGTCTGACAGTTGCAGCAGTGCATCTGTTTGTCATGTTATTGAGGACCAGATCTAGTATGTTTGTTCCTCTTGTTGGGATATGAACAATTTGTTCCAGGGCATTTGAGTTAACAAAGCCAAATAACTTTTATGCTAGCGAACTAGGGCTAGCATAGGTTTCCCAGTTGATTGTGGAATAATTGAAATCCCCCATAACCGGTGTTCGAAATTGTTTGGGTTCTCTTCAGTTTGGTAAAGTAGGCTTCATGAGCATCATGACCCATGGGGGGATCTGTAACTGGCTGTGACTTGAATGGGGGTCTTGCCCACCATAACTTCAACTTGGAGTAACTCCATGGAGTTGTCCGGTATAACTACACAGCAGATGAATTTATCTCTAATATATATATATATATATATATAGAAATACCACCTCCTTTGTTTCTCACACTTTTGTTTTATGCTCTGAAGGTGTGTAAGGCATTGTAGTCTTGCAAGGCCGGGGTACTCTGAGGCCTTAAACCAGATTTCCGTGACTGCACAGAGATCTGCATCTTCCAGTGATAGAAGTGCTTTCAGGGTGTGTAGATTTTGGTTTAAGCTCCTAGCATTTAGCAGCATGACCCTTATTTTGTTACGATTGGCAAATTTCATATCTGTAAGTTTGTTTTTGAGACCTTGCCTAAAAATGTCACTATGAGGAGGCAAGAGCCTTTGCCAACAGCTGAAAACATAGAGGTGCCAGGTACAAACCATCTCTGGCAAAGCAACAGGTTTCTCGACCCAGGCTTCCCAGTCTGACAGGAACTGGATCCCCTTTGAATGACACCCAAAACTTAGCCAATTATTGAAATCAATCATTTTTTGTTTATACTGTGACATCATTCTAGGTGAAGGTAGTATGCTGCTCAAGGCTAGAGACATACCTGCCTGGGACATGTACTCAGACAGCTCAATCATGTCTGTCTTCATGTAGTCCAGAGAGGTACGTCTCAGGTCGTTCACTCCAACATAAACTATAATAGAGTCATAATGGTACTTGTTTCTGAGAGACCTAAGTGCATACGTGATCTGACTAATCCTGACACTGGACAGGCAGCTGACCGCGACTATCTCCTTGTCCAACCTGGTGAGTGGGACATCCATGGGTCTCCCTACTAAGTCTCCAGTGACAAAAAAATTTAAATTTTTGAGTGTTATGCCTTATGAGCTTGGTAGGTGAGACACTGGTGTAACTGTGTGTCATGGGTGCTGTGGGAACTGTTAGTTGTGGCAGTCTTGTGTTTTGGAGGACTCTGGTGTTTCGGTAAATTTTTTGAGAACACCTCTGCATATGTTGATTTTTGAGTTTGATGTGTACTGTGTGTATGAGCGTTGGTACTATGTGCATGAGTAGTGGTGGGTGGGTTGACAGCCTCTTCACTGTTGCTATTCTGAGTGTGCGAGAGCATGGTTTCAAGATTCTTGGTGTAGCTGCATCTCTTGCAATCTGTACTAGAGAGAGTTATTTATTAGTAGAGGGTTTTTGGTGTACATGAGACAATTGTTGCACTGCCTCGAGACCCAAGTCAACAAAGTTGGCAGGAGAAACAAGGGTAGTCCAACTGTCCATAATGCTAGGTTGAAGACTGTTGTCACAAAGGGGGGCTCTTCTGGATCGATCAAGGAAGAGCTCAGTGGATGGATATTTCTGCCAGGGGAATTTTTGCTGGTGGTTTATTTCTTGACCCGGAAAGTACTAAGGATGAAGGTTACACTAATGTGTTACAGCTGTATCTAATGGAAAAATTGTTGTTTATCTATCCAGATATGGCACACAATTGTGTGGCAGTATGTGATGCGCAAACAAGCAGAAACCTGCTCGAACACAGGGCTTAAATACCAGAAGCTAAAAACTTGAAAAAAATTTAAAAAAGGTTGAAAAGGACCAATGAGGATGCGTATTCTAAGAGTTAGACCAACCACCCTTCACCAGACAAGTTCCAATCAGCACACTCCTCTCACTTCAATGCAGAAGAGCTCCTTCCAATCAAAGATGGCCCGGAAAATGTGCTCAGAACAAATAGCCACTACAAACAGACCCAGATAGAGAAAACCTGTATCTGGACTGTGCTACAGCTACTAGCTACCCTAATTTCAGAGGTAACCACTATAGAATGTTTAACACGGCAAAAAATAGCAGTGAGACATTAAAAAAAGTTTAATTTAGCAGAAAATCAGTAAGGAGACTCAAGCAGTTATTTTAACACTGCTTGGCGGGAAAACAAGAGCAAGCAGAACAGACTGCTGGTACTTTTTTTTTTTTTTACTGTTGCAAAGCAAATAAACTGTGAAAATAGCAAAAAGAGCTTTATAAATGGTGAAACACAGCAAGAAAATATGATTTAACAGACACAGTAAGGCAGACAATTGCAGTAGAACAGTGTAGTTTAGTACACCATATGTAAATACACTATTAAACTAGGTGGCAGGCAATAAAATGTGCAGTAAATAAGGAAAAAATACTGCCAATTTATGTTTTTTTTGGAAGCTCAGAATCCTGTAGTCATCTGGTATCTCAGCTCAGAGTTGTGGCTGGTAGCCCATCTTAATTTAGCTTGGTAGAAATAAGCAATTTCAATCTGAGGAACCTAAAATGGAGCACACTGTCTCAACAACCCCTTCTAGACAGGGCACTGTACTTGAGAATCAACATTTTAAATGCATAAACTGGCCTTGGTCAGTAGTCAGAGGCAGCTCCCACAACACTGATATAAGACTACTTTTTGGTGTCATCATAATCAGAATTGATAACCTCCTTTCCTCTTCCTATAGGGAGTTGAGATGTCATGTCAACTGTTGCCACTTCTCTCTGTTCAGAACTACTCAACTACCTTCTTTGACAGTCATGACTATCACTCAAGCCATCCATCATCTGACTAGATACACTTGTCTTGCCTTTTTTTCAGTCTATCCCAAATTTGTTTTCATGCAGATGTGATTAAATCACCATAATCTCTTCTCCTTGACCTTGGAGCTACATTGGATTCTGTTGTGATGTTCTCATTTCTTCTTCATCTGTCCCACAGTCTTCATTCTAATATCCATCTCAGGCATTTCAACTCTGACACCATGATGTACATCAGCTTCTAGACCCTCAGTGCCAGGTTTCTGTACCAAACACTGATTGCACCACAGTTTTGTATACCTTATGTTTCCCCTTCTTACTAATTCTGTCACATGTTACTCCTGATGTATAGCAGTTGGCTGCAGCCCCTTCTGAATGCCTCCCAGATATTTTGCATACTTGGAGCTGTCAACTTATTCTTCTTCCACCTCAGTATTAAGCTTCTTCTGATTGTACCATTTGTTGCCATGACCACTATCTTGTTTGTACTCCATTTCACTGGATGTACCTTCAGTTTTGCATTCCAATCTCCTATAAGTTCCCACTGAGAGTCTGTCAATTTGTAGTACCATATCATTTGCATACATCAGTTTTGTTGATCTGTCCCATTTGACTTGCTTGCTGATGTAGTCCATCATCAGTATGAATAGCAGTAGGCTCAAAGGTGACCTGCAAAGCCCAGTCACTCTCAATGGAAAACCCTGAGTCTGAACACTACTTTTTCACTGGGTCCTGACACAGGCAGAACTAATTCCACCAATGTTTCCAGGGCTTCAGAGTATTGCAACACTTCCCAAATCAGCTTTCTCGGGACAATGTCATATACTTCCACCAAAGCTATGAATGCCATTTGGAAACTTTCTTCCTTTCTATCTTCTCCTGTATATTTCACTGCAAATATTAAGTAAGTTGAACTGCATCCTGACCTGACTGATGACCTCATCTCCCATCTTATTTTCAAACACTCTGTACTCATTTATCAGTCACCCTGTCCAGCACTTTCATGCAGTGTAACAGGAGTCTTCTGTATTGCCCACACTTGTGAGCATCCTGTTTGCTTGTGGCCTGGCACTGGAATGCTTAATTTCCAGTCTTCTGTGCTTTACCCCTCTCTCCATACTATGATGAATACCCCTAGGAGATATTTCTTCTTTAACACACCCAACATTGTGATTATATCTCTAGTGACTTCATCTGAGCTTTCCACTTTTCCTTAGTGCACTTTGTATTTTCATTAGGGCTGGTTTTACTTCCACTTTTATTGTAGGCTGTACATGTCAGTACAGCTGCTCTTGGGTTTTCTTCATTTAGAAGCTACTTAAAAGTACTCTTATCTACCACTAATGCCCTCTGGACTGGTGAGAAGATTATTCTTCATAAATTGCAGTTGCAATCTCTCTCTCTCAGATGCAGAGAGATTGCCTTGCAATCTAATAGAGCTTCTTTGTGCCTACTGCTGAATCATTCCAGAAGTTGGAGTTTGTCTGATGCCATGTTCTTTGTATGGCTGCTTACTTAGCCTCTTTGTTAGCCTACTAATATTCCCAATTTATGATCCTAATCCATCTTTTCTATCCCAAGTCTTCCAGCACTCCTTTCTATTGATAGCATCTTGGACTTCTACATTCCACCACAGGTTTTCCTTATGGATCTTTTTCCCTATACCTGGCTCAATCACATATCTGTCTTTACATATGCTGTTTTAAGTTCCTGCTATTCTTCTAGTTCAGTACCAACTACTTCTCTTCTTCCTGAGACACTGGAATTCCTGTGCTTTCACTCCAGCCAATTTCCAGGTCTTTAACCTAGTCTCCCTCCTAGATGTGCCAAAGAGTAATCTAGCAGCAGAATTCTCCACCCATTACACATGAGACAGGTCATCATTTGTTAACTGAAGTTAAAAAGCATTGCATGAGTCCAATCAAGAGAGAGCAAGGGCCTGAAGCTGGATCTAAGAAATATTCATAAGTGAGAAGAGAATGTCTTGACAAGGGGAAACTCATTCTTAACAGTTTTTCACTTTTCAAGAACTATACCCAGATTAGATGAGGTAAATTTATATCAACCAGATGAGAAGTTGTAGACAATAATTACTAGAGTGTTGAAGGAATTTATCTGGGAGAGGAAGAAGGCAAGAGTTAAGTGGTATAAGTTTCCTCTAATAGAACAAGGTGGTTTAGGATTAAGTGAGTTGAAGGGATATTTTACAGCTACATAGTTAAGACTTGCTTACATAACACAAGCAAAAGGTTATAATTCAAAATTGAAATGGCTGATGAATGAAGCAGGAGGGGGATTTTGGATGCAGATCCTTATGGAGAATAATAACCATATAGAATATTACATAAATAAAGTAAAAGCAGAAAGTATCCCAAGAACTAAAACACATGAATGGAAAAATGAGATTTTTGGCAATAAAGATAACTGCAGGTAGGGGTACGGGAAATAGAGAAGAGGGGGCTGAAATTTACCAGAGAAAACTGGCATAGGAACCAATGTATTGGCAGCAAATAACTAAAGAGGGAGTGGAATGAGACTAAGAAGACATTTGGACTGCAGGCCAGAGACTGTCTTTCCTACCAGGAATTGATATCACAGTATAGAAAAACAGAAAGGGACGGGAATTTTAAGTGAAAGACTTTCTCTGATATAGTTTTAGTTGAATCTAGAAAATAAACTGCTGTTAAAAATGGGATAAGTAGTAGATATATAAAATATTGTATGATAACTATCAGAATCAATCAGAGGAGGTTGGAAAAGATGGGAAAAGCAATTTACACAGGAAGATATGGCTTCTAAGTATGCAACAAAATCCAGAAGGTTTAGGATATTTGCTTGTATATGTTTGCATAGGTAATTTTATGCCTCAAGCAGAATTCAAAGACTTTTTATTTGGGTTGATACCAAATGTTGGAGGTGTGATGGTGAAGAAAGAGCTAACTGGGAACATATGTTTTGGAAGTCTAATGAGTTGGCAGATTTTAACAATCCCATACAGAGTACTCTGCCAGAAATATTGGGTGAACAAATGGATGTAACAAAGGAAATGATTCTTTTGAACTGAACACAGTATCTAAATTGTCTAGATATAGTAAGGCCTTAAGTTTAATTCTGCTGGCTACCAAAAAAGCAATTATTAGAACACGGAAATCAAAGTGTACACCAACTGTACTTGAAGTATTGAACAGTGGAAAAGCTATAAAATATATAAAAGAACAGGTAAGGGGATCTTTAGAAAAGGGAAGGAGCAAGTTACATAGAAATAATAGCAGTTTTAGGTAAAATATAAACACATGCCAGCATAATCCCCCTCCCTTGCCAGTAGTTCTTTACTTCCACAAATGTATCCTTTTTCCTCTTCAGTCACTATTGGAGGTCCTCTAGAAATTACTGTAGATGCTGCCCTTTTCCTTTGTCCCTGATTTTCTGCTGAATATCCATCCTGAAATCCTAGCTTCATAAAATTCACATGCTCCCTTTCAGAACACGTCTCCTGTACCATTACTATTTCCACTTTGTATGTCTTAATATTCAATACTCTTACCTTTCTGTCTGTACATGTGAAGCCATTCACATTCCAAAATAATATGTTTAGTGGAACCTTTGTGATAAGAAGTTGGTATTCCAACCTATCATATATCACAGCATTTTTAAATGTCTGTTTCCAGCTTTTGTGTTACATTCACCCACCAGTGTTTGGCAGGTTGATCCCTTATACAGTCATTTCTTGTCACCTCCATTTGAACCTATATCACATTTTACAAGACTTTTTGTTTTAATGAAACCCCTCAAACAAACAAAATAAAAACACCCCCATAACCTATTAATTTTAGACAAACACACAAAACTATGTAAATCTTCAAATAATGAAGTTTAACCCTCTTGATAGGAACAATTGTCCCAAACTGACAGCTGCAACCACAAGCATTAATTTATCTGAAATAAAGGTTATCCATGCTAAGATGCATGTTACAGCCTGTGCTCCTACTTCAACTGGTTGTCTGTTCTTGCTTTATTTTTATTCCCCCTCCCAAATGTGAAACAAACTTGTATGTTTTCAGAAAAGAATCACTTTTAGCCTTAATAAAAAAAAGTACACTAGCTCGCGTTAAACAAAACTAAATTATGCTCAGTTCTACTAAATACAGTAAAATATTTAGTTGCCAGAAAAAGCTGTTATTCACCCTCAAAGAATTAAAACTTTGTTTTTTACTGAACTGCTTGTTCTTGTACCTTTTAATTTTGTATTGCTCTCTGTAAACGTGTCCAGACCTCTTAATTTATTTCATTCACCTTTAGGCGGATTGTTTCCATGGAAACATATGAAACAAAATGTACAGTTACACAGCTCCAGATTTCTCAACTGGCACTGAACATTTATTTTCTTAAAGAAAACTATTTATTACATTGTGGTCTCTCATTCTTTTAAAGCCACTTGAATTAATCTAATGATATTTTTATGAATGCAAGGACTGTAATCTAGACATTCACTTATGAAAAAATAAAAGAAAACATTTCAGTTCTACATATATTATCACCAGTGCATTTTTACACCCTGTTACCCCACCCCAAATGTTCACAAATACAACCTAATGATTTAAATGTGCTTTTGTCCAGCCTTTCTTCTCTTTTTACATTGTAATGCCTACAATCCTTAAAACTAACAGACAGAGAGAGAGAGAGAGAAAACACCTGTTTATTTCAGTATCTTTATCACATACAACAGTCACTGAAAAATACTATATGATATGCAATTTAGATCATAATATGCTTTATACAAATGCTGGTAAGAACAAAAATTGTTTTACCTACAGTTACCTTTTCCCTTTTTTTTCCTGTTTTCTCCTTTTAGTGTCCTTCCAAACATTAATGACAAACTGGGGCATATGCCTGTCAGTCCCACAACAAGTCTAAAAATCCAATCTTTCCCCGCCACTGTTTCCTTTAAATCCATATTTCACAAATGCAATTGATGCTTTATAGTCTCACATTTATTCACTAATTTCAGAGTTGCAGGTCTTTTTCCTATTCATCTTCATCTCCCAACCCCAGACTCCAGTTCAAGCCCAAGGTTTAATTTTAAGGGATCTATTGAAACATTTTGTTTAACTTTCTGAGGTAGTTTATTCTAGAAAAGGAGGTGGTTCTGGAAGATGGCTGTATCTTTTCATTTCAATCAGTTTACCTGCTGATGAAGGTTCTGGCCTCTGATTCTAGTATTAAATGAGCTATTTATCTTACTGAGATATAGGATGCCAAGGACCACTGGATCTTTAATAGTGTGGTAAGCAAGGAGCAGATCACCCCTAACACAGAGTACAGGAACAGGGCTTTCAGTATCTCCTGACAACTAAAACTCTTAAGACCAGAGATCTTTTCTGTTGGGAACCTATGAGGCGTTTCAAGTTTTTGAGATATGTGATGGAGCACTGCACTCTATAACATGTCTGATCGGTGCTGAATAGAGGGGGACAATAATATCTTTTGATTTAGTTTAAATACCTCTGGCTGTATCTTTTCTTACCACTTATTCCAGGACAGATTTCTATTCTTTCTCTTCATCAAAGCTCTCAAAAATACATCTGTTGCAGATTACCCTCAGGGGAGAGAGTAAAAAACCATGAGCTGATTTGGCAGGATTATTTTTTTGTAAGTTTGACCCTGCAGGCTTTTAATTACTTGCCTTATGTAATAGTGTTTGATATTTTTTTTTCCTTCATTTGGATTTCTTGTGCAATAAACATGATAATTAAAAAATATATATGCCTGACCCTGTAGTGACCACCTACTACTTGTTCCTCTCCTTTAAAAAACTGCAATGCCGGGGAAGTACAGAAGAGCCCTGAGTCATCGCTGCTTTGGGAGCCTGTTAAGGATATTGTGCTTGCTGCTTGTAAGTATTAAAACTCAGAAGTTCCAGCATCTAAGTAGGCTGATAATTTACAATGGACTTAATTTCTCACCACTTATTTTAGAAAATATTTATGTTGTTTCACCCAAACAAACATCTTTTGGGGACTGTCTTCGAGAGAGAGATTAAAAGGCTAAGAACTTATATTACCACTCAGAGATTATGCCAAGTACATTTTAAAATCCTAATTTCACTTCTGCTGTTTGAGAATTAGTTATCTCAAGTGAAAGCAATGGTAAAAACAATGTATGGAGTACAAGGATGCAGGTGAGAAATCATGTCAGTACAATGCAAATTGAAGAAAGCTACACTGGGGCAATGTGTTACAGGCAAACCCATAACATGCTAGTGAAGGTAAACCACATAGCTCATTGAATGTTTGATGTACCATATGTGAGGAGCAGAACTGGAAGGGAGGACAGATTAGCATAATGGTTAAAATCTTTACCTCAGAAATACAAGGTACAGGGATCAATCCTGTCCTATGATTACTGGCTAGGATTTTAATAGTCTACAAATGTTGTCAGCATAGCTGTGATGGTGCAGCGGTTAGCGTTGTTGAGGTGGCCTTGGTAGTGCAGTGGTTAGCATTGTTGCCTCACAGCAAGAGGTTCTCCAGGCCGATTCTCAGCTAGGGTGCCTTCTGTACAGAGTCTGCATGTCCTCTCTGCAGTCACATGGGTTTCCTCCGGGTGCTCTCCCACATTCCAAAGACATGCAGTAGGTGGATTAGATACTCTAAATTTGCCATAGTTGCGTGTGTGTGTGTGTGTGTGTGTGTGCAGAAGTGAATGGTACAGATGAACTACCATGACTAGCCACCTGGAGGTGTAAATCTTGACGAGATGATTGTTACTGTTGAAGTGACACCCGACCCCATGTGCAAAATGGGAAAAGGTGTTGAGGATGGATGAATTTTAATAGTCTGCAGACTGTAAGCCTAGTATTTACCTATGAACTGCAACCTACCCCTGCTTACCTTTGTAGGGAGCATGGTGGCTCCAGCCGTCATTTTATGAAGAACTGCATCAGGTTATTCTAGTAATCCCCTATGAAGCAAGATGGCTTTAGGTTGGTCCTAGTTGGAAAGCTTCAAAAACCTGAAGATGAGATTAAGCATTTTCTGTTTGATCTTTCTCTGTTATTTTAAACATTTTCAGTCAGTCAAGATGAAAAATGTCAGCTAGATGCTAAAGACTACCTGCCAAATGTCAGATTACCTTACCCAATTTACAGTTCCTCCATTGGTAGGATTTCTGCCCATTTGATCCCCCACAGCCTTGACTATTGTACTTCAAGTTGTAGAAAAGGAGAGGGATGGTAATTTGGAAGTTCTCCAATTTGAAAAGAAACATCCAGTGACAAGTGTGTTCTGGACGTTGTAGAATTGTTCAAGGTGCCCCTATTAGTCAGTTACATAAGGAGTGCTGGTGCATTGCCATAGTTTAGCAAAGGAAGTGCTGTATAGATCAGCTGGAACAGTCCACTATACTGGATCTAAACAATTTATTTTAATGTTAGTTACGTAAAGTTTCACCTGCTCATTCTACAGACTTTATTTCCACTGCTGTCACATGGTCTGTAGGCATCATATTTTTCTAGAGGTTCACAAATTTCTTGGAGACACAGAAGGAGCTTCCTACACTTTGTTTTGGTGGACAACATTTCAGTAATGTGCATATAAATGGCCTTTCCTCTATTCCTGGAGTCTTTACCATGGTGTTAACTATAGCCGAAAAGAACTCAAGGAGTACAGGCTTCATGTTTTGCTGGTGTCACTTATCAAGGATTCATCACTTGTAAAGATTGCAACTTTCCTTAGCTACAGACAGCTGAGCTTAATATCATCTCAAAATAGGCTTATCCTGTATCTTATGTTACACATTATTTGGAAGGACAATTCCCTCATCAGGCCCATAATAGAGTATGATTGCCCGTTTGGGGCATACCTGTCTAAGTATATAACCTAGCTTGAGAGACACCACCATTTTCTGACTATAATAATAAAGGGTGTAACTTCCTTGAGCTACCCAGACCATCTTGACACACTTTGTTTCTTACACAATCTTGAAAGGTAACCCCTGTCAAGCCTACACAGCCTTAAAGGATCCAGTCCTATGTGACCTGCTACACATCCACAAAACTAATAATGCCCTCATCCCCACTCAAGAAATCTTTGCTACTAACAAAAATATAAATAGGACCTACTTGTGAAATAAAGATACATCCTACAGAATCCATATTTTATAAAATAGACATTCTTTGACTGTAAAACAAAGTAGCACCCCAACCTAAGTCTAAGCTGGGTGAATGGATGAGCAATTGTAAATACACCTTGGGACTTGGCCCCTCAGGCCCTCATGGAAAGGGGTCAAAAGTAGGTACAACTTAATTATGTCAATGAGTACCTACAATATGAGGTAGATTAGCTGGGCTACTAATGGTCTTCTGCATCAGCAGCCTAGTATTAACGTATGAATCTATGATAGTACACAACCATACCTTTACAAAGAAAACCACAAAGAAGAATCTAGTTTTCTGGTTTATACTAAACAGACCATTTCAAGCCAAAGTACCTTTTATGATTTCTGGGGCTTAAGGCAGCAACTATGTTCTGTTCCTCTGACATACCTGTGTTTTCCAGTCCAGCAGATGATCATTCCTTGCCAGTAATTGCATCTTCATCCTTCCATCTCATACATTTTTGCCTTGGACTTCTGCTGCCACTCGATTTCTGACTCTACAGACTCTAAAGGTACTTGTGAAGTCTAATCCTGCCCCTGTGAGATGGGACTGTCAGATGGTATTATGGTATCTAAATAAAGAGGGGACATAGTCAGTCATTCTCTCACTAAGTAACTGACCCTTATTTGGGAGTAGACTACAAGTTAGGACATTTTTCTGATAGTCCACATTCTGGGGAAATTGGCAGTCTGAATCAGCTCAGGCTCTCCCACTCCCCATCCAAGGTTTGGCTTTATCAGTACAGTGTACAGACCAGCTTGCAGAATTAGACATTTACTCTTGTTGACCAGGTTAGCTCCACTAGGTCTATGGCCTGTTTTCGGGGAACGCTTTAAATGATAATTATATAATCTACAAGTAATTTAGCCATGACACCAGGAATGTTTCCTTAATTTTCTTCAGTAACTGCAATGGAATTTTTTTGGTCCAGCTGAGCTACTACCAAATTTGCCAGTTTGTTCACTGACTTTGAAAGTACGGTGCTACCAAAGTGCTGCCCCACAAAATGCCAAGGAGGAGTAAGCAGCTGTCAGCTTCTTGGAAATGGGGCAATAGTCTCTTATACATTCCCCATCCTGCTATCTTTGACTGGCTTCTGGAGTTCCACATAGAAATGAATCCCAAGTCTTATAGGCATCATCCAAAGTAGCCCAGAACAGCCCAGCTCCTTCTATCTTGTAATATCCAGGGACTATTTTGGTTTGAATGCTGAAACTTTTCGCACTATGGCAAGATAAAGACCTCCACAGATAACAGGGCTGCTGTAGTAGCTTTGTTTCTTCCACCATATCTTCCCAGGCAACAGTGAAAGCTATTATAAGGAGCTAGAAAATGTAAATCTGGGAGGAAAATATTTCCACCTGGGTGAGGAGATTATCTGCACCTCTTCAACTTATACATATGCCCAATCTGGCCTCTGAATGCCATTGTTTATCTAAATTTCATTTTACCATTAATGTGTGAGTGTTGAGCATATCTCTGTAATGTACTAGAAAACAGGATACTTCACCTTCATAAACTGGTGAAGCAGTTTTTGAATGGGAATATTTAATTTCAATCTTTTAATGAAGAATCCATCTCCACCATTGGACCTGAACTATAAGACCCACATACTTTTTAGTTCTGCATTTTACTTTAGTTTGAAACTTATAGCACTCCAGGCTTAAAATATGAGTCCGCTGAAGATATGTAACACACCACACAAAGCAACAAGTGATAAACTAATGTAAAAAATAAATAAATAAATAAACACAAATATACATTCTTGGGAATAGAGTTTCTAACAAACTTATCTAATGTTTCTGTAATATTGTTGTGTATTCAACTGTTGAAATGTGATGTAATTATCTGTAAAACAACTTCTGTACCTGCATTTTATATGTTAATCATTTTATTTGGAGCTTATCTCCCCGGCCCTCTACTGAAAATGGACATATATCCAGATAGACTAGCCCGGTCAACAAATGTAAAATAAAAATAAATAAATAAAAAAGGCTCTATATTATATGAACGAAGGTTCATAATATTGAATGCTGTAAAGAGCGAAAATGCAGGACCTCAAACTTGTTATTGTGGGGGGCTGCACCCCCCCCCCACATTCCCCACTAGATATATATACCAACTCTGTGATTGCACTACCGTGAGGAAAGGGCAAATATTCCAACCTTCACTGTACTGCGATCTCACACGAAGCACTTCAAGGTCCGGCATTTTCCCTCTTTAGAGCATTCAAAATTATGAACATTCGTTCATATAATATAGACCCTAAAAAAAAAAAAGGTAAAGTTCTGAGACTTTTATTCAATGATATAGCCTCTCCCTTTGATTATATAATTGTAGTCATTTGAATTATCATTTGCTGTATATGTTTGTGCCCTACCACATTTTGCTGTCATATTGTTGACTAGCTGCACACAAGCAAAGCACTCTTCTCAAGAGAGGAAGATATAATTCCTTCCTTTCTGTAACAAAATGGACAGGGAGAAGCAAACCATGTGAGAAGATAATGTGCTGGAGAAACCAAAGATGCCAGAGGATAAAAGTAGTTTATCATGCTCACATAATGAAGATGATACAATACAGACTCAGGAGGTGGAGCTTGAGGAAGGCGGACTTAATGCACCAATCTTGAAGGATGTGATGGAAGCATAAGATCCAGATGAAACAAACGCACTTTCATGGGCACAGGAAGTACAAAAATGTGTACTGCAGACAGGGTTGCCAGACGTCCCTATTTGGGCGGGACTGTTCCGAGATCAGCAGCCTGATCCTGAGTTCCGCCCTGCCGGTTTAAATCCCAGCCACCCTCCGCTTTGATTGTCCCATATACCTGGCATATGGGCCAATCAAAAATTGCTAAACACAGAGCTTCTTGTGTTCCGCATTAAACACGAGAAGCTCCGTTTGATTTTGATTGGCCCATATGCCGCATATCTGGCCAATCAAAAATCGCTAAATACGGAGCTACTTGTGTTGAATGCAAAACTGCAATGCATTAAACACAAGAAGCTCCGTGTTTAGTGCAGAGCTACTGAGCTACTGTTCTTTAATGTGGAACTGTGTTCCGCATTAAAGACCTTTTTTTTTTGGTCTTCACTTGCCGTGAAAGACCTTTTTTTTTTTGGTCTTCACTTGCCGTGAGAGACCTTCTTCCTGGGGGGATGGAAATCTGGCAACCCTGACTGCAGAAGGACACCAGAGGCAAAATCACTAGTGACCTTTCAAGGGCAATGGAGGATCATAAACAGGAGAAAGAGAGAGTGTGCTGAGGTCACAGCAAATGTCTAAGCAGACCCAGAACAGATGCAGAGCTATATGGCAGTGATAAAGCTCAGTGAGCAGTGTCTAGAACAGAAAAGTACACCCAACAGTACAGATTATTCCAAAAAAAAAATGACTGTGCCATTAACAGGTACAAAACTTGGGAGCCGGTAGTAGAACCATTTGGCTTTACACAACTGCAGTTCATTCCTTAATACATATGGGAAACAAGAACTTTTGTCAAGTATTTTTTTTACTTACAGAATGTTTATCCTTAAAAGAAAACATGCCCATTTAATTTATGTTTGCTCTAAAAAACACACTGAAAGAAAACACTTTTTTTTTTTTTTTTTTTTTTTTTACAGTTTAGGACTGATACAGTTTAGAACACGACATTAAGAATTGTGTCTCTGATTTATATACAATATTCACAGTAAGAAAGAAAGTAAGTTACGGACTGGTATGTGAGCGATATCAATTACTTTGCTAAAAAAAATCAAGATATGCAGTTGCCTTGTAGTATAAACATTGATGGAGTGAGGGGAAATGTTTATTACTTTGGTCAACTGGAACTGTGTTTTTTCTGTGGTGATAATATTAATGCAGTCAATTTGGGAAATGCAGTCGTATTTCAATATACAAGTTGATGTGTACTGACTGTGGTAAAGAGGGGCAATGGCAAATGGATTGTGGGGAAAGAGAGAAAAGTTATACTGAAAAGATAAAGACAAAACATGAAATGATACAATATGTGAACTAAAATAAGCAAACAAAGGTAGAAGTATTTATTTAGTTTGTTTACAGGGGTAGTACACTAATCGCATAGACCATTTACAGGCACAGCCAGGGTCCGTAATTGAGGAAAAGCAAGATTAGAATGGAAGAGAAGAAGTGACGACATTAAAGGTGATGTGGGTGAAGAACTGGATGATCTCATTCAAATGATAGGAATGGGATTTGAACACAGGATTAGACACCATAAAAAATGAAATATACAAGGGCAGGTTAACTATGTACCAATTTCAGTAGGAGATCATGATAGACAAAGAAAAAGACAAAAGAAATTAACAAGCAAACGATTACAAAGGGAAAGGCATAACTTTTCCCTAGTATCACTTAATGTTAGCCTACTAATCGAAGCAAGAAACTTTTCCTCTTTAGAATGCTGGAGGAAAACATGAACAGACATTTTATGTTTGTTAGACATTAGACATGTTAAATAGAAATGAGAAAGAAAAAGAGATTTAATATGGTGCATTATTTATGCAAAGGGGAAAGCAAAACTAATCAATACAAAAAGAGCAGCAACAAAGATATTTGAAGAGAAATCCAGGCAAAGGCATCTGGATATGGAAAAATTTACAATGTAAGAAAACAAGCCGGAAAAATGATTAGTAATGGAGAAGTTAAAGAAACAGAAACTGAGGTTATGGATTATCTGCAAAGTGAAGGATTTAGTGTCAAAATCCATCTCTGATAACTCCACAGCAGGATAGAGCAATGGATTCCCACATTAAGAAGAAACCAGTGGAGTGGGAAACATCTCATCAGTTGCCATATGAAGATACTTTGGAGTCTTCCATGTGAAACCAGCACAAAAGTTCAGTTGGAGTTGCGCAGCAAGGGAAGAAACAGGAACCTGTGGCAACTCTGATGCAGTCAATGTTGTGCAGTGATAGAGTAACAGAAGACACAGGATGAAACTGAAGAGAATGTGGTACAGGAAGATGCTTGCAGGAAGTGGAGAACAAAGAATATGCCCTCAGTTTAGAAGAAAATAGGTTCATAGGGTCATAGGTTGGTACTAGGTTATCAGCCCTAGGGCCTATACAAGCCTAGCCATAACAATTCCCTGGATATTTCTTCCCGCAATATTTACTTCCCTGGACCCCTGTCTAGCAGGGCAACTGACATGATCCCCGGGGTGAATTTCCTATCTCCCATCCAATCATCAAGGTTCCTTTTGAAGAGGGCCAAGGAGGCGCTCTGCTTGACATGTATGGGCAGTCTATTCCAGAGTATGGGGAGTCTCTGGGTCAGGAACCTATCCCTCCAGCATGTTTTGTTCATTGTGATGACAAGGTTTAGATCCCTAGAGCATGTGGCTCTGAGGGATTGGGATTTCTTTAAGTGGAGCATGTCCAACAGCTCAGGGTTTGACATGGCCTTGTATGTTAAGCAGAGATCGCCTCTGAGTAGACGATATGCCACAGAGTATAGCTGGAGTTTTTTGCCACTTCCACCATTTTCATGGGGGGGATCATTCTGGTTTCAAATTCAGCATTTTGGCAAAACCATGGGGAATGGGAGAAAGTAATGTTAATTTTCAGAATAAACTATTGAATATGGAATCCAGGTTTATTGTAAATTTTGGAACATTATTTCCCAATGGTATGAATTTAGAGTCATAATATATAAAATAATATTTATTTTTTAGAATATATAGGTATTGTGTGTGTATATATATATATATATATATATATATATATATATATATATATTTATATATGAGTTTATTTATATGTATGTATATTTCTTTAACTAGTGAAGTATTTACTTTGATGGATTAATTATTTAATTGACATGATTGATTGTGCAAGATGTGTATTTATACTGGTTTGTATTTTACAACATTATTCCATGTGAAGGCGAAGGCCGAGGTACCAGAATCCAGTAAAAAATTATTCCTTATCCAGTGTGTGCTGCTTCTTTTCATTTTTTTGTGGAGATTTCGTTGGATTTTTGGATCCAGTAGTGTGTGTTTTTTTAGATGGTCAGCATATGGCATCTGCTTTAGGCCTGTGTTTCTTTTAGTGAGGTATTTCTGTGGCCTTTCCAGCTGTTGCAGATGTCTTGTGAGGTACATGCCAAACGGGGCATTATACACTATAATGGGTCTAATGAGGGATGAGTACATTGGGACAATGACCTCCTTTTTCTGGATGAAAAGCCCTTAGTGATGAGGTGTGCCACATAGAAGGATTTCCTGACTGTTGTGGCGATGTGGTTATCGAAGGTGAGACCACTGTCCACCTGTGTCCCTAAGTCTCTCATCACACTTTCGATGTTTGGTGTACTGCCACTTATGTGGTAATTCATGGGTACATGTTTTTTTACAAAGGGGATAACTATACATTTTTTGGCATTAAGCTTGAGCCCATGGCTCTGGCACCAGGCATCTGTTTCTGTAAGGCCCTTTTGTAGAATATCCACATCATTTGGGGATTCAATAATGGCTCCCAGTTTGCAGTCATCTGCAAACTTTGTTAGCCAGAGTCCCTTAGTGTTGGCCTGTACTTCAGAGAAGTAGATGCCAAACAAGAGTAGTCCCAGGACTGAACCCTGAGGTACTCCACTTGTCACTTGTCTGGAGCTGGATTTGGAGTTGGCTACTTTTACAGTCTGGGTTCTGTCAGTAAACCAGTTGGCAATCCATCAAGTGACGTAGGGATTTATGCCCAGCTTAGTAAGTTTATCTATGATTCTAGAGTGGGGGATGGTGTTGAAGCCCTTGGCGAGGTCCAGATAGGCTGTGTGGACTGTCTTACCTTCATCCACAGCTCTGGAGACTGATTTGAAGAAGTCATTCAGGTTCAGGAGACAAGATCTGCCCTTCACAAACCCAAACTGGGTGGGGTCCAGTTTTGAAGGTTGCCAATGTCTTTGTTTATAAGTTCCATGATAATGCATTCCATGCCCTTGCAGATCAGGCTCATCAGACTGATGGGATGGTAGTTCCCGGGATCCAAGGTGGATCCCCCCTTGTGGAGTGGGATAACTGTAACTGTGCACCACTCAGTGGGCACGAAGCCTGAGGTGAGGCTATGATTAAACATGACACTTAGGTGAGGTGCCAGTTCATTTTGTAGTTCATGTAGTACACAGCCTGGGAGAGTGTGGTTTCTACCTGTGAGGCCGTGATTACCGGAATTTGGCAATCTTTTGGTATTGAGATGGGCCCTTTAGGGGATGAGAGGGGGATGAAGTTGGCACTAAATCGATCTGCCAGGATATTGGGAATATCCTTTGGGTCAGTATATTTAATGCCATTCTGTTGTAGCTCAGAGCAAATCTGAGCATTGCCATTTAGATTCTTGACATAACTACAGAATGCCTTGTGGTTGTCTTTGGAATCTTTGGCAATTTTATTTTCGTAGCTTTTGAGGATTTTATGAGTGATCTCAGCTTCTTACTGAGGCTGATGAGGGAGTTTTTTGCATCCTGGGATTTTCCTCTTTTCTGCAACAGTTACTTCCTTCTTTTGGACCACCAGATTGATTTCCTTTTTTTGGAGGAGAGCATCTTGGTTCTATTTGGGATGGCACGATTCATGCACGAGTGGATGTGCTCATACAGTGCCTTAGTGTAGGATTCTGCAGTCGAACTTTCAGATCCTGTCTGCATGGGTGTCATGAAGTTTGTCACTTCTGACTTCAGTAGCATGAAGTTGGCTTTGGAGAAGTTTTTTAAGAAGGTTTCCTTACTGGGGGGTGGGATGTGGATGTCAAGGGTGATTTGCTTATGGTCAGACCTAAAAAATGAGGGGATGACCACTGGTGTTGGTAATGACCAGGTCTAAATATTGGAGCCCCTGGTGGGACAATGGATTAGTTGATCCAGGGCATTAGAATTTATGAATTCCAAGAACCGTTGGGAAAAGGAGATGGTACCCGAGTAGTTTTCCCATTTAATGGCAGGGTAGTTGAAATCACCCTGTATTAGGGTGTTTGGTTGTATCTTAATATTTTCCAGTATGTTTAGAAAGGCATAGTGAGAATCTTGGGGTATGGTGGGGGATCTGTAGCAAGCTACAATTTGGATTGCAGTCTTACCTAGTGTTAGTTGCACCTGGAGAATTTCAGATGCATTGTGTTGAGCATCTAGCCTGGAGGTGTGAATATCCTTGGTGAATATGGACACCCCTCCACCTTTAGTGTTTTGGTCTTGGTTTTGTGACAGAAAAGTGAAGTAAAAGTTGTAGCCTGGTATTGCAGGGGTGCTCTCTGCACTATTGAAAATAATAAACTAAACATATCAGCACAGGCTAAAAAACATACAAAATACAAAGATAAATATAAAGGAAAGGTGCAAACAATTTATTGATGAGACAAAAAAGTTTTAAAGAGAATTGGGAAACAAGGCAAAAGGAATTGAAAAAACACCAAAAAAGAAAATGATACATTTTTGGGAAATATCCATGAAGATCCTGTGGAACATAACAAAGATTCTGAATGGCTAGAAAAAGTAAAGGCAAGAATAAGAAGTTCAAATGTATAGGATATGAAGTGGGATGAAGTAACATCCAGAGAGATTGAAACAAAGTTAAGAAAAACTCCTAATTAGAAAACCCCAGGCCTAGATGCAGTACCTAACGTCTGGCTAAATGTATTACCATCTTTACATGAAGATTTAGCCATGAGTAAGACCTATTTATATGGACACCCTGAACAGACACCAACCTTGTTAACAACAGGAAAAACAATACTCCTACTTAAGAGCAAAATTGCAAGTTATCCTAAAAATTATAGACCAATAACTTCCCTTCCAACGACATATAAACTATACACTGGAATTGATAGCAACAGAGTTTATAGTCATTTAGAAGAAAACTCAATCATAGCAATAAAACAAAAGGGTAGCAAAAGAAAGTCATATGAAACAAAAGATCATTTGTTGTTAAATAAAGTCATAATGGAGAACTGTAAAAAGGGGAGGAATCTAAGTATGGCATGGATAGAATAGAAAAAATATTCTGACAGTATCCCTCATTCACAGATAAAAGATTGCTTAAAAATGTATAAGATAAGATACACCCCACAATGATCGATTACAATACAGCGACCATGAAACAGTGGCAAATCACTTTGCAGTTAAGCCATGATAAAGGACAAATTATTCCAAGGATAAAAATTCAAAGGGTGATATTCCAGGGTGAGTCTGTCACTGCTGCCCCTTTGTCTTGCCCTAAACCCATTAAGCTGTTTATTTAGCAGATTAGGTCATGACTACAATTTGGTTTCCAGAAAACAACAAAGTGTAAAGACTTCTCATCTTCTTTTTGTGGATGATTTAAAACTGTATAGCTCATCACATGAGGAACTGAAAGCACAAGTGCAAGTGGTCAAAACTTTTTTAGATGTTATAGAAGAGACATTTGGTCTTGATAAAGGTACAAAAGCAACCTTTAAAACAGGAAATCTGTACCACCAAGAGAACATCAGGTTGGGACAGGAGTGTGATTTAAAAGAACTTGAACAAAAGGAAGTGTATAAATATTTGGGAATTGATGAAGTAATCAGCAATAAAACATGAACAAATGTGAATAAAAGTAAGGAATATTTTAGAAGACTAAAATTAATACTGGCAACACTGCTGACATCTAGGAATGAAGTTCAAGTGATAAAGCAATTTGCTCTTTCTGTCCTAACTTACATTTTTGGCATGATTGACCAGTCCCAAAAGGTGTTGGATCGGCTGGACAGGAAAAAAAGATAGATGCTTCATGATTATCAAATGATTTGTAAAAATCAGTGTATACCAAGACTTTATATTCGCCATTCTAAAGGAGGTATGGTCATCTTCAAAACTGATTACATGTATAGAGCTGCAATTGTAGGACTGCATACATACCTGCTGACTTCACAAGACCCAAATGTAATGAAAGTTTTAAAACATGAGGAGACTAAGTCTAAGATGATTTCCCGGTTTAATTTAGTGGAAGCATATATGCGTCAAGCGGGAATTGAAATCAAACCAGAAGTAGACAAAAATTAGGCAGCAACTGAATGTGCCAAAAAACAAAAGAAAGAATATAAGGTGAAGGACTAGATGAGAAAGCAAGAAATGTAGAAAATACATAAATATAGTTGCAAGTACAGGAAAACTCTTGGAACAACCTCATGTTGATCAGGATTGAATGCAGGAATGGTTAAGGAGAGGTGAATTTAAATCAAAAGATGAAAGGTTAACATTGGCAGCCCAAGATAATAAACTGCGTACATGTTGGTTTACAAAGTCCATTGAACATGTGGGAAAAACAGACAAATGTAGGTTTTGTAAAACACAATTGGAAACAGTCACACATCTTGTTGCTGGTTGTGATATACTGATTGCAGAAGGACTGTATACTGAAGGGCATAATAATGTGGCAAGACTGTTGCATTGGGGATTGTGCAAACATTATAATACAGAGGTAGCTGAAAAACACTGGAAACATGAGCCACAAAACATTATAGAAAATGATGAAGTTTACGTCACATGGGATCACCCATTACAGACAGTTCAAAAAATAGATATGAGAAAAACAGATATAGTAGTCCATGAAACGAAGACAAAAGTAGCACTGATCATTGAAATTGCTACACCCAGTGACTACAGTGTCTTAAGTACAGAGGGAGACAAAGTCATAAAATACCAGGATTTGAGACAGAAACGAGGGCAATGTGGAAGAAGGATACCCAGACAGTTCCAATAGTAGTAGGAGCAATGGGTCTTATAAAAAAAATTTACAATCATACTTAAATATGTTACCGGTACATGTAACTCCATATGAACTGCAGGAGGAGGAATTACTGAGCATACTGTGGGTGCTGCAAAGAGCACTTCTGGCTAACATCGAAGATTGAAACAGTACTAATTTCATGAACATTAATCATACTTTGATTTAGGAATGGGGTTCATTCCCCATCATGGTATTAGAAACCCAAAAGGCTTAGAGAAATGAAAACAGTAAAATAAGTAATTTCAATAAGTGTGAGGAATGGGAGTACTGTGGACTATGATGATATATAAGTGTTGGGGGTTGCAGTTATGATGAATAATTGAAACGTTTAGGTGTTTGTTATTATTTCTGTTAAACCAGGAAGACTTTTGATATTAGACTGCAGAGTGAAAGGAAAATTCTTTTTCTTTCGGCTTTTTCCCGGTTAGGGGCTGCCACAGCAGATCACTTGTCTGCTCATGATTGGCAGTGGAGTTTTTATGGTGTCGAGTTGCCAGCCCAGCACCCAACCTTCCACAGAAGGCACACACACACTCACACCTAGGGCCAATTTAGAGTGTCCAATCCACCTACTTTGGTTTGTGGGAGGAAACCTGAGCACCCGGAGGAAACCCACGCGACCACAGGAGGACATGCAGACTCCGCACAGAAGGTACCCCAGCCAAGGATCAAACCGGAGAACCTCTTGCTGTGAGGTGACAATGCTAACCGCTGCTCCACTGTGGCTGCCCATGGAGTGAAAGGAAAATAAGAAGGCTAATTGTATTATATGCCTATACAGTAGGTAAAGAAAGAGAGGTTATTTGAACAAAACCTGTTTAGATAATTAATACTGATACAGTCATGCTATGTGACTTACGAGCACAAAAAAGAAGACAGGAGCAATGTAAAAACCTATAAATAGTTAATTAATAATTTTATGATGACAATATGTAGGGAGAAACCATATATATATATATATATATATATATATATATATATATATATATATACATGGATCTACTTTCGAATATCTAATTACCAGAATTCTGAATCTTGAAATACTGAGGCCGCAATGTCGAAAGTTAATTTTACTGAAAGTTCAAAATATCATATGGCAAAATTCAGAAATGTAGTTAATTATGGTACGGTATCACTTTAAGGTTTTGTAGTCTGGAAAAAGGTATGGTGGGCGTGAAGCTGGTGTGGAGTTTTGTTGTTGTTTGTCTTTCGGCTTTTTCCCAGTAAGGGGTCACCACAGCGGAACTGCGGTCCGCTAATGATTGGCAGTAGATTTTTATGAAACACCGAGGTGCCAGCTCGACGCCCAACCTTCACTGAAGGCACGCCCATTTACGCACACATGTCTTTTGAATGCTACACAACCGCGAGGAGGACATGCAGACTCCATACAGAAGGCACTCCCAAGCCAAGCATCGAACGGGAGAACCTCTTGCTGTGAGGTAACAACGCTACCGCCATACCACCGCGGCATCTGGTGCGGAGTTTTACTTTGAAAAGGAAGTTCTGCTTTTTAATGTTGAAGGGTAAGTGTACTGTGCAGATCAGATTGTTTAAAGGAAAATGTAAGTTTGTTTTAAGTGAAAACTTGAAAGACGAGTTACGGGCAGAGGTAATTTACATTTGTAGTGAACAGTAAAGTGTTTAAGAGCTATATTGTTGATATGTACAGAGTAGAGTTGGTTAAACATTACACATGCACCCGTACAGCTTGTACCAGTATATTTACCATTTTTTCATTGTAATGCACTCTTGGAATTGATATACTTTAATAGCAGAGGTTTGGGAGGGTGCAGGAGGTAAGCCAAATGTAGAGTATTTAATTGTTTGTGTTTTTTGGTGTAGCTTGTACTAGTGGATGGCAGAAAGGTAGGATTTGTTTTGTGTTTTTCAACATTTTGGGTGTCAGTGTTTTGGACATTCAGGTAATTGCGTATTCGACATTCTGGTTTCGATATTTAGTAGTTCAGGATTCTGGTAATTCAATATTTGAAAGGAGATCCATATATATATATATATATATATATATATATATATATATATATATATATATATGCACATATGGGGAGTGGGCAAAAATGGAAATGGATTTTATGATAATGTCTAAAACACTAAAAGAAGTATGTAGTACAAATTTAATTGTAGGATTTTCAGACCATGCAGCCATAATGTCTATTTTGGAGAAGACAGCAATACAATTAAAATAGAAAAAGGTTTTAAAAAGATGCAAGTGATGAAAAAGAAAATATTACAATTGTTTAAAGAACACAATGATTTGAGCATTCTTGTAAAATATATACAGGGTGGTGGCAGATGCCTAGGGCCAGTAATGGCTGGTGGACCTGACCAGCAACAATAAATAAATAAAAAAAAAGTGTATTCCTGCTGGACTGCTTATCAACACTAAATGAATAATAAAAGGTTCCTGCTTGGCTGTTCATCAAAATTACATAAAAAGTCATACCGGGCAGCTCTCTGCCAATAACAACCATCAGACATCCTGCTTAACAGCTCCATTCTCTTTGACTTTGCACCCCAGCACAGATCTCTTTTATTGGCAAATGCTTTGAACCAATGAGCTGGGATGCAAAGCAAATAGACACATGAGTTTGAACTATAGATTGCTGGAGCATTAGCAATGAAGCCATTTCAGTCCAGGTACCACTTCTTTCTTTTCTTTAGGAAACAGATGGTGTCAGTTTGGGAGCAGCATTCAGTCCAGCCAGCTGCAATTAGTGGTGTGTGTGTGTGTGTGTGTGTGTGTGTGTGTGTGTGTGTGTGTGTGTGTGTGTGTGTGTGTGTGTGTGTGTGTGTGTGTGTGTGTGTTTGCATGCATGCATGCATGTATGTATGTGTGTGTGTGTGTGTGTGTATATATATATATATATATATATATATATATATGTGTGTGTGTGTGTGTGTGTGTGTGTGTGTGTTATATCTACACATATGTAAGAGAATGGAACTGGTTGTCTCATCTGCAACACTTCATATGTGATTTATTTCTGCTTAAACAAGTGCTCCCCTAAAATGTCAATTACAGTCAGTGAATACTAATAACTGTTACAATTACAGACTTCCTTTACTTTTGAATAAAAATGGCATGCTCACTCACACATATTTACCTAATCACTTAGCATTCTGGGAATTCTTCCTAAAATAAATAGTTTAATCAATAAAAAATAATTACCTTTGCCTTTGAAAATGAGTGAACTATAGAACTGGTATGTCCTTATTCTTTTCTACCAAGATATATAGTTAATTATCTGGGCAGCCGAAAGAAAAAGAAGATCTTTTTTTATTTTTGTCTCAGTAGTTTTAAAATGTTTTGTGTTGGTGTAAGTAGAATTGTATGTAATTAGTCTGATGATGCAATGTTAAAGTGTATTGGTCATATTTGGAAGTATCTTTGTGTTACAATTCACTTTTGCTCACTTGTGCTTTCTATGATAAGGGTGCAAGTAATTAAAAAAAAAAATAATAAAGATTATAGGGTGCTGGATGTGGGTTTTTTTTTTTAGTTCTGCTGTTTGTTTAGCTTTTTTTTTTTCCTGTAATCATACCCACACAATGATAGCGTGGTGGGTGCAGAGCAAAGATTTACATACATAGGTTCTGTAGTTTAGTGGTTATTACATCTGCTTTATATGTAGAAAATCCTAAATTCAATCCCCACTGAATCAATTTCCTGGGTTTATGGCATATTGGTTAAGTGTTTGGTCCTTACTTATAATATCCACTGACATGAGTCCAAATCCCACCTCTGCACATCTGGCCTGTACAAACTTAAATGGATTGATAGATGTGCTGATGTTAGCTCATGTGGATTACGTATTCATACATGTTTGGGTTGGGGTTAGTATATGGTTTAGGTGTTTACCTAACATACACAAAGTACAAGATTCCTGAGGCAATGGTGCAGGGTTGAATCTTTCCATGTTCATCTATTTACTTATTTATTTTTCAGTGGTGCAAGGTTTGATTCCCTCAGCCTCCACTGCCTGTGTGACTGTTAGCAAGTTACTTAACCAGGCACTGCTTCCTGGTTGAGTCAGAAAAGGTCCATAGAGATCAGTGCTCTACCCAGGAAAATAAATAAATTAAAATAAATACCTGTTGTATGACATTGAGCAAGTCACTTAACCAGACAACCAATTCTTACATATGTCTTCCCATTGTGAATTGCTTTTCCAGTCTCTCTTACCAGACCTCTCTAGCCTCCTCTGATTGATTCCTATTGTCAATCAAGACTTGTGACTTAATAGAAAAAGACATTTTTGGCACATTCAATTGATAAATTATTATCCCCCCAAAACACAGACACACTTGAATGATACTTTAAATGTTAAAGGTAAATTAAAGCCAGAA
Organism: Protopterus annectens; assembly: GCF_019279795.1. NCBI lineage: Eukaryota > Metazoa > Chordata > Ceratodontiformes > Protopteridae > Protopterus > Protopterus annectens. The sequence continues at coordinate 209,402,962 of NC_056745.1, forward strand.
AAGTTAAATAATTATTTTTTAAAACATATTATCTTTTTAACTTGCACATATGTAAATGATATTTGATAGAGTGGTTTTAAACATCTGTTCATTTAACATGTGTATTTTGAACCATTAACAGTTATCTGGTTTTGTCTGATAAAGTATTGTTAAACAATAAAGATGTTCAACGTTTGAGTTGGTCTCTTCTTTTCACCAATTTTCTTGGCATCAGTACTTCTGTTATTTTGTGGTTTATTTATTTATACAAAGTTTTCATGTGAATTGAGTTGATTTATATTTATTTGTATATATAGCTATAGTCTGTGCCACAAGTAAAAAAAAATAATGATTCCCTCTGTCTATGCTCATGATGTACCTGATGGGGTAGACCCACAACTAATGAAGAACAAGGATATGAATACATTTTTTCCACTGTTTTCAGGATTAAGTAAATGAAGCATAAATATGCTGGTTGAGCGACAGATCAAACCACCTTTGGGAAAATGAGGAATTTTTAGAAAGAGACCCAGTAGTCATGGAAGGTAAGGTAAGTTTCTTTACACATAGGAGCCTGGAACTCAGTGATCCAGTATGTAAAAGTGATGGCTACTTTGTGCAATTTTTAATTTTTATTTTATGAAGTGTGCTGACAGGCTGACTAGAAGGATGCTTCTTAGTCACAAAGAAAGCCAGAGGCATACTGCAAGTTAAAAAATATGTATAATTTATACATATTTGTAGATTCAGATGACATGTTAAACCAAATTCTCATCTACCTGAGTTGGTGGTAGCTCTGGTGTATGTAAAACATCCCACAACACTTATCCAAACAGTAAGGGAGTCTTTATTGTTTTAAAAAACCTAGACACACACACACACACACACACACACACACACACACACACACACACACACACACACACAGACACACACACACACACACACACACACACACACACACCTCTTGCAAGTCTATTTGCAATACTTTATATGATTGCACAAATTCCTTTATTCCTATACCATTGCCAAATTATGGAATGCTCTGCCTTCCTCAATCACTCAGTTGGACTATATAAATACACTTAAATCTTCACTAAACTACTGCTACCTTAACAATCATACCTGTTGATGTATACATACATCTAAGCCACCATAAAGTAACCATCCACTATATTTTTTTTCTTTGCTGTAAACTTACATCTTGCTAACATCTTATAACTCCATTTAAAAACTCTAAATTTACTTCACCTTTCTAACTTCTCCTAATTTCTAATTCTAGAACTACCTAACTACAGATTCAATCAATACCTTCCTTGAATTTACCTATTTTTCAAAATGATTCTGTTCAGTTGTATTGCATGTTAATATAATTAAGGTTTACTGTTAGTTTGTATTAAAACTCAATACTTTTTATGAGCTATATGAATTTTACATTTTGTATCAATATTTTGTATATATTTTTGGAGTTGTTCTCTCAAGGCCTCTGCTGAAAATGGCCCAGGTGACTTTCCTGGTCAGCAAATGTCAATAAATAAATCATATTCAGTTTCTTATTTAACAGCATGTATGTTTTTAACCTACACCCTTTCATCCACACCCAAAACTTTATTTTTCTTTGTATATCATTGATATCCAATGTATTATATAACAACTCATTACATTTAGCTCTTCACATGAGCCAAATAAAAGCAAATACATTCTTATCTATGTTATCTTTCTTTTATTTTGTATTCACCATATAACCATAGCAATGAAGATGATATAATTATACACACTACACCACATCTTCCTGCTTTTTGTTCTAGGTCATTCTGTAAAAAAATGACTCGTATCTTCTTCTTGGTAAACAATACATTCTTCATATTGCTCACACTTCATTAACCCCTTTACTGACCGTTTTTCATGTTAAAAGCTACAAAAAGTCCTGACATTCTGTTTACTATTTTAACATTTTTCTCATTCCCACAGTTGCCTTTTTTCAGGTCTGAAAGTGCAGTCTATGGGTAAATATAATAAAATGTTTTCCTTATCATTTTGTACCATTCTCTTATTTTCTGACATTTCTTGCATTGCCAGTGTGATGATGTGAGGTAGTGCCAGCTATGCTAGAGAGAGTAGGGCAGTGCATGTGTAACATATGCCAGCATGACTAGCTATAGTTTTGTAAAGAATTTTATGTCACATCTGATCGTGAATTTTATATTACATCTAACTGTGATAAAAATGGCCACAGTAAAGTATTCCAATTTGCTTTACACAAACTCATACTAGTTCTGCAAAGAAACTCTAATGACTTTTTAACTTTATGAGATCAGCAGGGTTATTAATTTTTATCCACAGACATTCCCCAAACCTAGCAATTATTGCAGCATTGTTAACTGCAACCTTTTCCAAAGAAATTAACACAATAATAATGACCAAAGTCACATGTTTGAAATTTGTTTCACACAAACACACAGTAGCTAAAGTATTCCAACTTAGCACACACATACACAAAAGGTACTTTCATCCAGAGAGAGAGAGATCCCTACAAGCAGTTATAGCAATTTTATGGACTGTGTACACCCAGTGTTTTTATAAAGAAGTAAATTAAATGAACGTTATTCGTAGCTTTGGATTAACTGCATGATATTGCAAAAAGGTCATTAAATCTGACTATAAGATCTTTTCATATGTAGCACAGTTTAAATAGAAAAGTATTCATGAGAGTATAAGAAATATTAACCACCTGATAACACATGCCAAGCCAATATGCACAATCTCTGCAAGTGAAAGTTATCTGAATAATTCTACATTAAAGATAATTATTACTAATACAGAGTATGTTGCTGGCAAACACCTTTTGCTGCCCTTGAAGAATAAATTGCCTAGGTTACATTAAAAAATGGTGTGCTGGTAATATTTTTTGGATAAAACAAGCAAAGGTGAGTTAAATAATGTTTTAAAGAGAAGTAGTATGTTTAATCCACCCTTGCACCCCCTTATTGCGGCATATGAGAAATTAGTTAAAGAAGATCTATACAAGACTTGAGGTGAAAAAAAGGAAGGTGTTCAATAACTTGAATTTTGATGAAAAAAACCTCCTGGAGAGTCTTAGACAAAACAAGGACGTAAGAATCATGACACCTGACAAAGGTAGAGGGGTGGTTATCTACAGTGTAGAAGAATATAACAACAATATGCAAAATACACTATTTCAAGAGGGTGGATATTCCCTATATTCCAAAAATGAAATTAACATCTCCTACCGTAGGTTGGATAGTTATTTATATGAATATTTGATAGATCAGAGAATTTCCAAGGAAGAATACAACTTCTTATTAAATAAATTTCCTAAGATACCTACCATTTTCGGAATTCCTAAGGTGCATAAAAATCTTAAAAAGCCACCATTTAGACCTATAGTCACTGCCACAGGTTCTAAGACACATAAACTAGCAGTGTATGTGGATAAAAAAATTGAAACACATTATTAATAAATTTCCACACTTATTAAAAGATTCATGGGACTTTTTGGGTCAAATTAAGCACGACTTGTGGTCAGTTGACTGTTGGTTTCTTACCATTGATGTGCAAGATCTTTTTTCTTGTATTCCGAAGACGGAAGGGTTAAACCTCTTTGAGGAAGTTCTTTTTTTATATTCCTCTTTAAAATCTGATGAGGTATTACTTTTATGTGAATTAATGAGTCTGATTTTGGAGAACAACTATATATTTTTTGGTGGTGAATATTTTAAACAACTTAAAGGAGTTGCTATGGGTGCTGCCTGTGCCCCTTTATATGCCAACCTGGTTCTTTTGGGATGGGAACAAAAATATATTTTTCAATACAATACGAAATTTCTTCCATGCATTGCATATTATGGTAGATTTTTGGATGATATTTTTATTGTGTGGAAAGGAGATGTAGCAGAAATTCCAGAATTTTTGGAATATATAAATCAGACTACAAGCTACTTGAAGTTCACCTTTCAGTATCATCAGCAGGAAATTAATTTCCTTGATGTTCAGATTTTTAAAAAACAAAATAGTTTCCACTCCAAAATCTACCAAAAAAATACTTTTTGCAATGCATATTTACACTATACTAGTCACCATCCTATTTACCAAAAAAGAAGTATTGTAAAGGGCCAGGCAGTTAGAATAGCTAGAATGACTACCACAAAGAAAGATGTGATGCTGGAGTTTCAGAATTTAAGGACTATGTTTCTTGAGAGAGGTTATCCGGGTCATTTTATTGATCCAATACTCGAAGAAGTTGCTAATAAATGGGGTACCTTTTATAAACCTCTATTGGGTTCTAGTGATTATAAAGTTGATGATATAGTCAATAATGAGAAAATCCAGAACACCTCTTATTTTCAACAAGCATGTGTAGTTCAGTTTAGTCCCCTATATTCCCAAGTGAAAACAACTTTGGTAAAAAATTGGAATATTTTTAGAACCAACCCTGAAATAATTCGTATTCTTGGTGATAAACCCATTTTTTCTACCAAAGTAGGTAGTAACATTAAATCTTTGGTGGAAGTCACCAGATTTTCGAACAAAAAGCAGAGGAATTCACATGGTAGTAAGCCTTGTGGTAGATGTAATTATTGTTCATATATAATGCTAGAACCTGATATGATTATTAATAACTCTAACAGAAGTCATATTTTTTTGAAAAATGGTAACTGTCATTCCAAAAAATTAGTATATATTGCTAAGTGTAATACTTGCACTTCTTTTTATGTTGGAAAGACAGAAAGGATGCTGAAGAACAGGATATATGAGCATCTTTATGACATGAAGAGTGGAAAAAATACTAATGCATTATATAAACATAGTACTTTGTGTAGGAATTTTAGTTGTTTTAAGTTTGGAATTCTTGATCTTGTCATAGTGAATGTGAGGGGTGGTGATTGGCAGAATATGTTAAACAAAAAAGAGTTGATGTGGCAACTTAGATTAGCTGCTGACCACCCGCCAGGCATTAATGAACATCTTTCTATTATGCCTATATTGAAAGAGAAGGCAGAATTAGTATAATTTACTGGCCTATCGACCAGTGAAGTAACATGTATTTTAATTATGTTGTAAGTATTTTAAATGTGTACAATTTTTCATTTTTTCATTTATTCATCTGCATAGTATATATGTGTTTCACAATTTGAATATTTAATCAATTAATTATTTAACATTTGTATTTTATTATTCATGAGAATGGGTATGTATTATATATGACTGGTTAGTTTTTAACCAATGAATTCAAACTGGCTGCTATTTAAGTTTGAAATTTTTAAAATCTTCTGTTCTGATGAGGTCATACTATTTGATGAAAGCGCTCAACCTGTGGTTTCTGTGT